>NC_134356.1:45233943-45306443 GCF_048569485.1 Anomaloglossus baeobatrachus | reverse complement strand
AATTGTAAGAAAATCACCTGGAGCAGAACTGAGCATGTCTGAACACATCTCCACAGTGGTCGCACATGCTCAGTTACCCTCCAATTACACAAAGACAATTTGGGCTTGGTGGTGGTCTCCAACAATCATAAATGTAGAATCTATCCTGGATAAGTTTATAGGATAACCCATTCAATAATAACAAGAAGAATTGGAAGAATTTTCGTTATGTGGCCAAACCTCTTTAAATTCTCATGTAAATCGGATCATTTCTTCCAACCTGTCCTAAATAAGTGGCCATTTGCCGAGCACTAGCTTCTATATAAGGGATATATATATATATATATATAGATATAGATATATATATATATTATATATATATCTATATATATATCTATATATATATATATATATATATATAGATATATATATATATATAGATATATATGTATATAGATATATATGTATATTACACATACATATAAAGTACATTGATATTTATGTTTTTTTCCCTCTGTTTTATTCATCATTATTTTTTATACCTTACGTTTTTTATTTTTCAAGTGCAAGCAATAAAGTTTGCATGACAGCCTCCAAACCAATGACGATAAAAAAACCAGAAAAACGGACCCTTCCCCCAGTATTTTCCCAGAAAAACTGCTGACTTTCCACCAGGTGAGCCTGGAAAACCAGCGAGGCTCAGAATAAGCTGAAGCCGACAGAATTGTTTCATTGCAAATTCCGACACACACGTTTAACTCTATACGTCCCAGGGAGGTCCATACAGCAGCCAAGTGAGCCCTGGGACATACAGTAGTGCCTTCCCGGCAAATATGACACAATCTGTGACTCTAATGCAGATGTCAACCAAGCCTGAATGACTATTGTTCTACATGTAATACTCATTCGTTTTTACTAGCATTTTTTTTAGGTATTTTTAGACTTTTTTTATGGGTTTTTTTTTTTACTACAGAGAAAGATATGGGAAAACATATGAAAAAAATGCCATATGTAAGCCATTGCGTGCTGGAAAAACATTCTCACAACCCCTAAAAAATGCAACGGATTAAAAAAAAAGCAAAAAAAACGGATTCATTACATATGAAAGAAAATAAGATGGCTAAATAGCAATCAGTTAACGGGTCCATTTTAATGGTTTTTGAAAAGAATACCCTAAGGGCGGCTTTGCACGTTGCAACATCGCACGTGCGATGTCGGTGGGGTCACATCGTAGTGTGTAAATCCTAGATGATACGATGAACGAGCGCAAAAGCGTCGTTATCGTATCATCGGTGTATTCTCCGACATTTCCATAATGCCGGTGCAGAGACAGGTACGATGTAGTTCCTCGTTCCTGCGGCACCATACATCGCTGTGTGAGAAGCCGCAGGAGCGAGGAATATCTCCTACCTGCCTCCCGGCTGCAATGAGAAGGAAGGAGGTGGGTGGGATGTTTACATCCTGCTCATCTCCGCCCCTCCGCCGCTATTGGCCGCCTGCCGTGTGACGTCGCTATGACACCGCACGACCCGCCCCCTTAGGAAGGAGGCGGGTCGCCGGCCAGAGAGACGGTCGCAGGGCAGGTGAGTGCATGTGAAGCTGGCGTAGCGATAATGTTCGCTACGCCAGCTATTACAAGATATCGTACCTGCGACGGGGGCGGGGACTATCGCACTCGACATCGCAGCATCGGCTTGCGATGTCGTAATGTGCAAAGCCCGCCTAAGGCCAGAGTTACACTTGCCAGTGACTCGCGTGAGTCTCGCATCAGCATCACTCGGCACGGCTGCACACTCTTCAGACAGGAGCATCTCAGCTGCATAGAAATACATGCAGGCTACCCGCTCCTGTCAAGAGAGTGTGCGGCCATGCCAGGTGATGCCTATGCGAGACTCACATGAGTCACGTGCAAGTGTGACTCTGGGCTTAGGGTGTAGTAGAGCTAAAATTCTTCAACAGGTTACCAAAGGTTGTTCCAGCGGTCGGGTCAGCCGGTGGTAGAAGAGTTGTTAGATAAGATAGGGTTAAAGTAGTTAGGGGAGGAGTGAGAAATGGCAGGGCAGATGGTTGGGAAGGGGAAGATGTGGTCTCGGTGTGAGGGCCAGTCAGGTAACCTCTGGTGGTCCGGAGCCTACGGCTCACCCCAGCGGGCTTAGAGAGTTGTCTGGCTAGAGAGCCGTTGGAGCTCAGAAGTGGACAAAGGTGTGTGATATTTGGAAGAAGGAGGCATTGACCCCGGAGTATTGAAGATGTGGTCCAAGACAGCGGGGGACAGAGCAAACAGTAGTACCTCACAGAGAGCGAAAGCAAGGTCATGTCTGCCATAACCGGTGTGAAGAATAAAAGTAAACAAAACTCGTCGGCTAAGTAAACTCTTGTGCCGCGTGTATTACTATGTCGAAGACCGGCAGCAGGGGTGACAGACACTTGTGTGAAGCAGCGAGTAGTGTCGTGCACCCCGTCCAAAGTCAGTTCTGCACACAGTGTCGACTTAGCAAAGGAGAGCAGCACCCGTGCGGCCCGGAACCAACAATCTCTTTCATTTTTACTTTTGGGCTTCATTAAAGATTTTGCACCATTTGGCGTCAACTATTTCTTTGTTTCCCTTCACATTCAAATTTGATGTGGCCAATAAAGGTTGCTGGTGTCTAAAAAGTACTGGAACCTCAGGATCTGATATCAATGGTGAGTGACAGGCCTTTTTTAAGTAAAATAAACCCTTTAAATAGATCTTGGTGAATATTTCTTTCATGGTTGGCATTTGCTAGGCCGCAGATATTGTGCCGTTGCCTAGCAACATGTATTGCAGGTGGTAGGTGACTACTTTGTACTAGGCCGCATAGTCATCTATTAATGTGTAATGTTTTCTCATGATATGTTCCCAATATTTTGTTTTAGGTCTAATGTGGGGCACTCTGGGGTTTCTCACCTGCGTGCCCCCTGACCCATGTGTGTTCTAAGGGTTAATCCTGTCCCACGTGATAACCCCATTGTTTCCTCCCCTGTATGATGAACCTTTTCCCTCCCACTCCAGGTTCCTTAAATCCTCCTGCCTTTCTGGTTCCGGTCTCTCCTCCTCGTGAGAACCGGAGCTCATCTCTGCCGGTGAGAGATGTCTGAGCCCCTTGCTGTGGCCATCCTGGATAGACTCAGAAGAGAGGGTGATGCATGGCTCAGCCACATTTTGACCGAGCATCAAGCGAACACCTCCGGCGGCCCGCACGGCGTACCGGCTACATCACTTTTCCATGAAAGAAACTGTGACAATAGAAATAGCGCCACTCATTGAGGGTTATTTGCTTCCTATCATGATACCCTTTCTATACCTTGATCATGGTCTCCATGACAACCATGTTACCAACATCTATAGGGGTCATGAAGCGCCTATATACTATATTTTTACCTCAAGACCACTGCTTCCTGACAACATAGCAATGTTTGTTACAGATCCATGTTTAACCTTCCGTTCCCTGAAACAAAACCATTCTTTTCATTTCTTTTGTCTGTTTTTTTTTTCTTGTTCCTCCGGCCTCTGACACTTCCAATTCTGCCATTAAAAGAGTCCCGGGCCTGACAGGATAAGTGGCTGAGGAGAGCGGCCTGACATTTACACATATTTGTATGTGCCGTGTGTTCATAATGACACCCGGCTGCCCACATTGTATTAGCACAAGCTCCGACATACAGAAAGGGAAAAAATGGAGCTCAGCTGCTTTGCGTATTCCCTCAGGTATCGCGCACAGTCTTGAAGAGGTTACCCTCCCTCAGGCGATAATTCACTGCCTGTGCCCTAACAAACAGTCACCATTTGTATATGTAAATCTAGCACAAAATGGCCTCCGTCATCTCCTCAGCTACAGGTTCATATAATATTTCACCGATAGGAAACACTTCCCCCAGTCATTATTGCATTTGCGCCTTTTTTTTTGTATTTTTGCCTGTTTTTTATTTCTGCTTTATTCTTCTATTTAATTTACATCTTTTTTTTTTTTTTTTTTTACGTTGGCCAATATGGCCACAGAATGCATTCATTTTCTGTTTGTGTGAAATTTTGGTTCAAATGTAAGAATTCGCTATAAAAAGGCACAAAAAGGGTTAAAGTAAAAAATAAAGCTTTTTTTTTCATTTTGGGCACTACTTTTAGGAACTTGGAAAAAGAAAACATCACTGAATACCACAAGACAAAAAAAAGAAACGAAAATTGGCTTAAAAAAATAAATCCAGCAATCACTGAGGCCTTTTATGCAGTATATGGCGCTTTACATAGCGCCGTATATTAGAAATATTCTTCCTGTTACGCTATAATGCAAAATATGGTGTTTCCAAGTGCCTCCATAAAAATTTAGAGTTAAAATACAGAAATACAGCCCATAGTAGTGTATGGGTGCACTGTTACATGGAAATGTACTTAAAGGGGTTTTCCCACCAACAAAGTTAATTTTAAATTTAATTTTAATCAATAGATCTTGGAATAATAATAAGTTCCACAATTGGATGTGTTTAAAAAAAATGTTCCTGTGCAGAGATAATCTTATATATGTGCCCTGCTGTGTAATGGCTGTGTCTGACCGTACAGGGACATGGTGTGATCATACTACATCTCCTCAAGCAGGGGAGGACACAAAAAAAGTGTATACAGAAACTACATTAGGGGATTGCAAATTATTCTTTTTGTGAGTTAAACCATTTCCCTGTCTATTTTTTAAAAATGTTTTACATCAAAGAAAGAATTGTTCGTGATCCCGGGCTGTAATGTCTTTATACTGTTTTGCGTCCTCCCCTGCCCAGGAGATGTGGTACGATCAGACCATGTTATTGTACGATCAGACACGCCCATTACACTGACATCCCCTCCTGTAATATCTGTATACTCCTGGACAGGGGAGGAAGGAAAAAAGTATACAGATATTATGTGCCTGACCGCACAGGACATGGTTTGATCAGACCATGTCCTGTACAGTCAGACACAACCATTACACAGTACACAGCAGGGAAACATATAAACGATTATCTCAGAACAGGAACATTTTTATTAAACACATCCAATTGTGGAAATGGTTATTATTTCAAGATCTATTGATTAAAATGAACTTTAAATGTAACTTTGTTTGTGGGAAAACCCCTTTTAAACCACTAAGGTACAGCTTTAAAGCTGGCCATACACTTGAGATGGCTGCTGGCGAATGCTTGTTTGGCTGTCTGCCATCTTTCTCCCCCAGGGTTAGACATTTCATTGGTGCAACCTAAAAGGTCACTGGGGCACTACCACCTCCAAAGCAATAATCAGATTTTGTCATAGCCAGAACTATTGGATTACAAAGGGCCCATATATTGTTCTTGCACTGGGGTCCTTTTCTGTCTGTGTTATACCTCCTCCATATAAAAGAATATTTTGCTTGGGCCTAGTGTTCATGTGTTTTCAATAGGCAAGAGGGGAGAAAGTTGCTGCCGGTGGTTTGTCTTCCCTGATAACAAAAAGTTCATTATCCATCAGGGAAGAGTCGTAGGACCTCCATACATATCAGATGGTTGCCTGTCACATGTGTATGGGTTCCATATGAGGACACTAGGTTGTCCACGAATCCCAATAAAATCTAAATAATTCGTGGCCAATATTACTTATCCCCCTTATTGGAAAGCACTTATGTTACTCATAATTTTTATTACTGCCCCAAGTTTACTGTTTCATTAACTACCCTATGCCCCTAACCTTGAGGCAATTGTACGCAGTCATATTATAGTTGCATTTTAGGAACAATGATTGGACTTTCCACAGTTTTAGTTAACTGGACTAAGTCTCCATAGTATCCAGGGGTGATCTTATTTTATTTCAGTAGTCAAACAGGATGCAAAAATGAAAATAGACTCAAGGTCCTGATGCTTGAGGGATTCTCTTTCCCATATACGTGGATACCAGTTTAATAGATGGCACATGACAGGTTATAGATTTTGCTTTTGCTCCCAGGACTTTAAATTTACCCCTTTAAGTAAACGCATGGGGGATAAATTTAAAGTCCGGGGAGCAAAATCTATAGATTTTGGACTTTCCACAGTTTTAGTTAACTGAACTAAGTCTCCATAGTATCCAAGGGTGATCTTATTTTATTTCAGTAGTAAAACAGGATGTAAAAGTGGAAATAGACCCAAGGTCCTGATGCTTGAGGGATTCTCTTTCCCATATATGCGGACACCAGTTTAATGAATGGTACATGGCAGGTTATAGATTTTGCTTTTGGTCCCAGGACTTTGAATTTACCCCTTTTAGTACTGTAGAAGCATGGGGGGTCAATTCAAAGTCATAGGAACAAAAGCAAAATCTATAGGTTTTGGACTTTCCACAGTTTTAGCTAACTAAACTAAGTCTCCATAGTATCCAGAGGTGATCTTATTTTATTTCAGTATAAAAACAGAATGCAATAGTGGAAATAGACCCAAGGTCCTGGTGATTGAGGGATTCTCTTTCCCATATAAGCAGACACAAGTTTAATAGATGGCACATGGCAGGTTATAGATTTTGCTTTTGTTCCCAGGACTTTGAATTTGCCCCTTTAAGTAGAAGCATGGGGGGATTGCAGATGCAATCCAAACTCTAAAACACAACCTAAAATTAGAGATCATTGTCAGGAAAATACAGCACATCACAGCCCTGCTCACCGCCTAATTATCAAATTATGTGGAGAATAGCCTCTTGCTAATTAGTGCTTATTACGCTTTTTCTCGGGCTGAACATTTCATTATTTTTTAAATGCTTAAGGTCCATGTGGAAGGGAAAAAACCTCAAACAAAAACACAATATTTTGCTTTAATTGATCAATAAACATTAGAGATTATTAAAAGGTAAATTTTCAGCGGTGTGATTATGTGTTTGATTAAAAAAGTTGCTGTGTTTTAGATTATCTCCTGTGTGTTTGCAGGGAGAAAGGTCTATAATTGGTATTCATTAGCAGCCTCTGATATTTATCTGTTGCGGCCCTCCCTCCCTCGCTCTCCGCTCCTCGCTGGCTGCCTCCTGCCTCTTTTCCTCTTCGGTCCTTTTTTTTTTTTTTAATTTGCCTCGTCCTTTTTTTTCCAATTTTTTTTTTTTTTGCCAGCACCAACATCAAAGTCAAGAGCAAGAAGTTTTAATTAAGTGACACTAATGAGGTCGTCGAAAATGATACTTCAGCAAGTTAACACGCTGTTAAATGTGTTTATTCTATAATGTCATCAAAGGTGAATGTTTTTTACTCTGGAACGTTCGAGTCATTAATAGTAGCAGTACAAGCAAATCTATCCCTCTATCTATCTATCTATCTATCTATCTATCTATCTATCTATCCCTCTATCTATCTATCTATCCCTCTATCTATCTATCTATCCCTCTATCTATCTATCTATCTATCTATCTATCTATCTATCTATCCCTCTATCTATCTATCTATCTATCTATCTATCCCTCTATCTATCTATCTATCTATCTATCTATCTATCTATCTATCTATCCCTCTATCTATCTATCTATCTATCTATCTATCCCTCTATCTATCTATCTATCTATCTATCTATCTATCTATCTATCTATCTATCCCTCTATCTATCTATCTATCCCTCTATCTATCTATCTATCTATCTATCCCTCTATCTATCTATCTATCCCTCTATCTATCTATCTATCTATCCCTCTATCCAGCTATCTATCTATCTATCCCTTTATCTATCCCTCTATCTATCTATATCTATATCTATCTATCTATCTCATATCTATCTATCATCTATCTATTTATCTATCTGTCTAGCTATCTGTTCTATCTATCTATCCAGCCACCTATTATCTATCCCTCTATCTATCTATTTGTCCATCTATCTATCTATCCCTCTATCTCAAAAATATCTATCTATCTATCCCTCTATCTATCTATCTATCTATCCCTCTATCTATCTATCTATCCCTCTATCTATCTATCTATCTATCTATCCCTCTATCTATCTATCTATCCCTCTATCTATCTATCTATCCCTCTATCTATCTATCTATCTATCTATCACTCTATCTATCACTCTATCTATCCTATCTATCCATCTATCCCTCTATCTATCCCTCTATCTATCTATCTATCTATCTATCTATCTATCTATCTATCTATCTATCTATCCCTCTATCTATCTATCTATCTATCTATCTATCTATCCCTCTATCTATCCCTCTATCTATCCCTCTATCTATCTATCTATCTATCTATCTATCTATCTATCTATCCCTCTATCTATCTATCCCTCTATCTATCCCTCTATCTATCTATCTATCTATCTATCTATCTATGGGGCAGCACGGTGGCTCAGTGGTTAGCACTGCAGTCTTACAGTGCTGGGGTCTTGGGTTCAAATCCCACCAAGGACAACATCTGCAAGGAGTTTGTATGTTCTCCCCGTGTTTGCGTGGGTTTCCTCCGGGTACCCCGGTTTCCTCCCACACTCAAAAGACATACTGATAGGGACTCTAAATTGTGAGCCCCAATGGGGACAGTGTTGCCAATGTATGTAAGGCGCTGTGGAATTAATAGCGCTATATAAATGAATAAATATTATTATTATTATCTATTTGTCTATCTCTCATAAATATCTATGTAATGATCTCTGAATCTGTTTTCTATTTATTTATCTTCTTTCCTTCCTTCTTTCTTTCTTTTTCTCTTTTCTTTCTCTTTTTATTCTCTCTTCCTCTTTCTTTCCTTCTTTCTCTTTCTCTTCCTTCCTCTTTCTTTATTTCTTTCTCTTTCTCTTCCTTCCTCTTTCTTTCCTTCTTTCTCTTCCTTCCTCTTTCTTTATTTCTTTCTCTTTCTCTTCCTTCCTCTTTCTTTCCTTCTTTCTCTTTCTCTTCCTTCCTTCCTTTTTCTTTCCTTCTTTCTCTTCCTTCCTCTTTCTTTATTTCTTTCTCTTTCTCTTCCTTCCTCTTTCTTTATTTCTTTCTCTTTCTCTTCCTTCCTCTTTCTTTCCTTCTTTCTCTTCCTTCCTCTTTCTTTATTTCTTTCTCTTCCTTCCTCTTTCTTTCCTTCTTTCTCTTCCTTCCTCTTTCTTTATTTCTTTCTCTTTCTCTTCCTTCCTCTTTCTTTCCTTCTTTCTCTTCCTTCCTCTTTCTTTATTTCTTTCTCTTTCTCTTCCTTCCTCTTTCTTTCCTTCTTTCTCTTCCTTCCTCTTTCTTTATTTCTTTCTCTTTCTCTTCCTTCCTCTCTCTTTCCTTCTTTCTCTTCCTTCCTCTTTCTTTATTTCTTTCTCTTTCTCTTCCTTCCTCTTTCTTTATTTCTTTCTCTTTCTCTTCCTTCCTCTTTCTTTCCTTCTTTCTCTTCCTTCCTCTTTCTTTATTTCTTTCTCTTTCTCTTCCTTCCTCTTTCTTTATTTCTTTCTCTTTCTCTTCCTTCCTCTTTCTTTCCTTCTTTCTCTTCCTTCCTCTTTCTTTCCTTCTTTCTCTTCCTTCCTCTTTCTTTCCTTCTTTCTCTTTCTTTCTCTTTCTTTCTATCTCTTTCTCTTCCTTCCTTCCTTCCTTCCTTCCTCTTTCTTTCTCTTCCTTTTTCTTTCTTGTTTCTTTCGTTGAAATTAAGTGCCAAGGAAATAATAAATGAATGAATAATTTTTTCTGTTTGTCCTTATCTTTATATTTTCTGGACACTTCTATAAAGTTGTTTAAAAAATGACTACACTAATTCATAGCTATGACTTTTTGGGGGTCTGTATTTGGAAAACTGTTAAAGCCTGCAGAAGGGACTCTAGAAGTTAGATAGAGCCCAGCGTGAGACAGATACAGACCTAGGGTCTGGGAAGTTGACAAGGCCACATGACGTTGGTGTCGCTGAAAAGAGAGGAGACTAGATCAAGAGTTAGTGTGATCCGGAACACAGAAAAGGTTTTGGTACCGTGTTAGCCAGTTGAAAAATTATTGAATGTTCTCACACAGAGTCATAGAGAGGTGACTGAGACACAGAGTGATCTATTGGAGATGGGACAGACCAAAGGAACAAGTGAGCAAGTGAAACGTATCCTTAGATAGGACGTCTAGAAGCGAGGGCCTGAGCAGTTTACAACTCTTAAAGGTAACGGGACAGGAGGGAATAGCTCACTTTGACTCCTGAATGGCAAATCTGTCCAATGACATCGATGGATGTAATGCTATATCTAGTCAGGTTTGTCATGCAGGAGTGTAGGTAAGGTGCAAGTAAAACTGTAATGAAAGCCATATTGGTTCTCTTCAAGCTTCTCCACACAGAAATAAAAGGAATTTTTAAAAAAGTGACCTAAATGATAATAATTTGGAAATTCATCCAAATTAATGATGTGAATATACAACACATTTTTTCCAATAGAACCCACATCTCCATGTTCACCCCCAAATCTGTTGTCTTGTAAATGAGTAGATTAGATTAGGCCAGATCTCCTTATCTGACGTCCATTGGTGTCTTTCTATAGAAATGGAAATAGAGCTTCATGCAACCTTCCTGACAAAACTAAGAAGCCCCCTCCAGCCCCCCACTATGACAAAAACACAAGGGCCTTACGCCCAAATCACCAGTCACCATCAACAGACACCACTAGTCTGATCTCAGAAGAGGAAAATAGGGCAGGAAAAGTGAGATAATATTTCTTCTCCGTACAAGTGAGTTGAATAGGTATATTGGACTCTTACCGCTGCCGAGTCCCGGGGGACTATATGACCCAGAATTCTTAAGGCTGGGGAGGGAGGCTTATAATACTTGATACATGCCACCTATTCAGCACATTCTGTATTGTGGTTCATTCAAAGAAGCAGATACATACGGCTTTTGCTCGGGCAGACAAACCTCTTTTCTCTCTCCCTATTCAGGCCTAATCTGTCCCGGCCGGCCCCGGCTTTGATTGACAGATGACATTCTGCCTATGCTAGGATTGACGCAGGACTCTGATGGTTATCGGCATTGAAATGTTATGTCTGAAGATGTTTCAATTGAGCCATTAGCCTTTTGTGAGGCTTTATTTGTGTCTGGATTTAAGTAACTGAGACTTTGGCAATGTAAGAGAACAGGTCGGCAGCAGAGCAAAGTAACCTCTACAGCTCCAAAAACAATCCTGTTTTTAAAAGAATTTTATTTCCCCCCCTAAGGAACTGATCATTCTTATGGTATGCTGCCCAATTTCAAGAAATGTCCAATTTTTAACATTTCATGTGAAAATTTCTCTACTAGAGTTGACGAAAATCAATTTGCATGACCTGGTAAGTCGGTCCATCAGCCGGGGCCTGAAAATCGATTTGCACCAACTACTGCTTAATTCTCTACTGAATAATTTCTTAAAGTGGCCACACAACAAACTTTGCCAAAAGAGGGCTGCCCAATTGAACTCTTAGCCCAGACAAGAAGGGCAGAGGCAGCACAGAGACCAAAGGTAAACCTGAAGGAGCAGTAGAAATCCCAAGTAGAGACTGGAGTATCTGTCCACACGACCACAATACGCCATATACTCTATAGAGTTGGCCAGTTGGCCTTTATGGAAGACTTGCCAGAAAAAACGCCATTACTTACAGCCAAAAATTGGAAGTTTCGTTTTGATTTTGCCAACATATATGAGGGAGACTCCTCAAATGTATAGAGGAAGGTGCAGTGGTCAGATGAGACCAAAATTGAACATTTTGGCTTTCAAAGTAAACGCTATTTCTGGCACAAAACCAGCACAGCTCATCACCTCAAGAACACTATACCCACAGTGAAACATGGTGGTAGCAGCACCATGCTGTGGGAATGTTTTTCAGCATCAGGGACAGGGAAAATGGACCTAGTCGTGGGGAAGATGGATGATGCAAACTACAGGGATATTCTTGAGCAAAACCTGTTTCAGTCATTGATTTGAGACTGGGATGGAGGTTCACCTACCAACAATACAATGACCCAAAGCTACTGCTAAAGCAACACTGGAGTGGTTTAAGGAAAAACGTGTAAATGTATTGGAGCGCCAAGTCACAGCCCAGACCTTAATCCAATTGAGAATCTGTGGTCAGACTTGAAGATTGTTGTTCACCAGAGGAAACCATCCAACTTGAAGGAGCTGGAGCCATTTTGCCTTGAGCAATAGGCAAAAATCCCAGTGACAAGATGTGGAAAGCTCATACAGACTTATCCAAAGTGACTTTCAGCTGTACTTGCTGCAAAAGGAGGCACTACTAAGTACTGACTTTAAGGGGGTGAATAGTTATGCACACTGAAGTTTTCAGTTATTTGGTCCTATTTGTTGTTTGCTTCACTGAAAACCAAATGTTCACAAATGTAGACCTGTTCTTCACATGAACTGATGCAAACCCTCAAAAGAAACAGTGAAAATCCGGGTCGTGAGGTAGGAAAACACGAAAAATGCCAAGGGGGTGCATACTTTTGCAAGGCACTGTAATGTGCCGTGCTAACATCAAACACTATTTATGATTTTCTATAGGATTATGATATAGGACAATGACAAGCTCAGCTCAAAACTATACCTGTGAGCCATTTACTAAGAAACTTTATAGTCTCTGTATTGAAATATGCTATCAGATTAGAATACATCAACCGCGCCACTAATTGAGCTCAGCAATGCTGCTTTTTTAGAAAGAAGCAAAAAAAAAAAAAGCAAAAAAAAGAATTAGCTTTGAAGACTTTATGATTTTTTTTCCATATCCACCCTTGAATTCCTGGTTTCAGCAGCCTGGTGCAATTAGCAAGTTATTAATGAATAATTAATTGCAGATACCACAGCCCGGAGAGGATTTTTTTTTATCCCTCTGCAAATGAATTATTTAAACAGTAAATATTACAAAGGGATATGCATTCTCAGTGACTTATTACTGAACATTCAGAAGTTTTACGAGTAAAAAAAAATCCTGTTCTTAGGACATTAAGTATTCAGATATTCTTGAAAAAGTAGGAGAGTCGTTTGTGTACCTGCATTTATCTTTTTTGTTTCCGATGCATTATACCGTGGTAATGATCAGCATTGTCATCAATGTCATCATCTGGCATATGTTGTAAAGAAAGTATGAATTTACATTATGTTGTGTTATGTACATCTGGTTATGATAAATCTAGGTAAGGTCCTCTACTTTTTTGCTATTAAATATGAAGCATATATAGAGAATTACAGAAGTATTGCTGATCTTCAGGGGTGGGGCTACTGCTGAAGAAGATAAAACAGGCAGTATTGCTGATCTTCAGGGGTGGGGATACTGATGAAGAGAATAAAGCAGGTAGTATTGCTGATCTTCAGGGGTGGGGCTACTGCTGAAGAAGATAAAGCAGGTAGTATTGCTGATATTCAGGGGTGGGGCTACTGCTGAAGAAGATAAAGCAGGTAGTATTGCTGATCTTCAGGGGTGGGGCTACTGCTGAAGAAGATAAAGCAGGTAGTATTGCTGATCTTCAGGGGTGGGGCTACTGCTGAAGAAGATACAACAGGTAGTATTGCTGATCTTCAGGGGTGGGGCTACTGCTGAAGAAGATAAAGCAGGTAGTATTGCTGATCTTCAGGGGTGGGGCTACTGCTGAAGAAGATACAACAGGTAGTATTGCTGATCTTCAGGGGTGGGGCTACTGCTGAAGAGAATAAAGCAGGTAGTATTGCTGATCTTCAGGGGTGGGGCTACTGCTGAAGAGAATAAAGCAGGTTGTATTGCTGATCTTCAGGGGTGGGGCTACTGCTGAAGAAGATAAAACAGGTAGTATTGCTGATCTTCAGGGGTGGGGCTACTGCTGAAGAGAATAAAGCAGGTAGTATTGCTGATCTTCAGGGGTGGGGGCTACTGCTGAAGAAGATAAAACAGGTAGTATTGCTGATCTTCAGGGGTGGGGCTACTGCTGAAGAGGATAAAGCAGGTAGTATTGCTGATCTTCAGGGGTGGGGCTACTGCTAAAGAAGATAAAGCAGTTACTCTGAAGCTTGTGACCTGAGTAGTAGGTTTATGTACATCTGGTCTTGAGAAATCCACGTTAGGTGTGCTCCAATTTTTGCTGTATTTTACATGAAGCTAATGTAGAGAATGACACAGGTATTGCTGATCCTCAGGGGTGGGGCTACTGCTAAAAAATGTGAAGCAGTTACTCTGGGACTGGTCACTTGAGACAGAGGATTATGCGCATCCAATTATGATAAATTCAGAGAGAGATGCTCTATTTTTTTTAATTAACTATGAAGCTCATAACATGAATGATGCTGGAATTGCTGATCCTCAGGGGTGGAGCTACTGCTAGAGAATGTGAAGCAATTAATCTGGGACTGGTCACTTGAGAGAGAGCTTTATGCACATCTGAATATGATGAATTCAGAGGGAGGTGCTCTATTTTTTTAATTAAATATTAAACTCTTAATGAGAATGACACTGAGATTGCAAATCTTCACAGGCAGGGCTACTGCTAGAGCATGTGAAGCAGTTACTCTAGGACTGGTCACTTGAGAGAGAGGATTATGTACATCTGATTACAATGAATCCAGAGAGAAATGCTCTTTAAATATGAAGCTCATAATGAAAATGACACTGGGATTACAGTTCCTCAGGGGCGGGGCACTGCTAGAGATTGTCAAGCAGTTACTCTGGGACTTGTTACTTGACAGAGAGGATAATGCACGTCTGATTATGATGGATTTAGAGGGACCTTGGGTATCTCAATACAATTTTCTTAATGTATTTATTGTTACACCTGACCTTCTCCTATTGACCGGCTCTGCTAATCCCCTATTTCTTTATGGTGATGGGGTTTTTTTATCTTTTTTAACTTTGTCTTGCATTGTGTTTTTGTCAATAAATTTTCAACCTTTTTGCACATATACTCAATGTTCTCCTTGTTTGTTCAATGAATTTAGAGGGAGGTGCTCTATTTTTTAATTAAATATGAAGCTCATAACAAGAATGACGCTGAAATTGCAGATCCTCAGGGGCGGGGCTACAGCTGGAGAATATAAAGCAGTTACTCTTGAGCTGGTCAATTGAGAGAGAGGATTATGCACATCTGATTATGATGAATTCAGAGGGAGTTCCTCTATATTTTTAAATAAATATGAAGCTGAAAATGACAATGATGCGGGGATTGCAGATCCTCAGAGGTGGGGCTACTCCTGGAAAATATAACACAATTACTCTTGAGCTGGTCAATTGAGAGAGAAGATTATGCACATCTGATTATGATGAATTCAGAGGGAGGTGCTCTATTTTTTCAATGAAATACGAAGCTAATAACAAGAATGATGCTGGGATTGTAGATCCTCAAGGGTGGGACTATTGCTGGAGAATATAAAGCAGTTACTCTGGAGCTGGTCAATTTAGAGAGATAATTATGCACATCTGATTATGATGAATTCAGAGGGAGTTCTATTTTTTTTTTTTTTAAATTAAATATGAAGCTCATAATGAGAATGATGCTGGGATTACAGATCCTTAGGGGCGGAGCTACTGCTAGAGAATGTGAAGCAGTTACTCTTGGGCTGGTCAATTGATAGAGAAGATTACGCACATCTGATTATGATGAATTTAGAGAGAGTTACTTTATTTTTTTAATTAAATAGGAAGCTCATAACAATAATAAAGGCTGAGATTGAAGATCCTGAGGGGAGGGGCTACTGTTAGAGAATGTGAAGCAGTTACTCTGGTACTGGTCAATTTAGAAAGAGGATTATATACATCTAATTACCATAAGTTCAGGGGAGGTGTATATAGAGAATAAACCGATTACTGATCCTCGGGCAGTGGGCTACGGCTTCAGATGATAAACCAGTTACTCTGGGGCGGGTCAATTGAAAGACAGGAACAAGACATATCATAACAGAAGGTGGTAATGAGAAACACTAATGAGTGACCTCAGAGATTTTTATGAACCCAGTATTTTATGGTAACCCTCTTACTTACCCCTCTTGGTGTCTTTATCAATCAAAGTCATTGATAGGGATTGACATTATAACTACGACTTTCATTATAATGTGTGATCAGGAAAAAAATGATGTTCAATAAATAACTATTGTAATAATGTCAATGTAGTAGATATTTCTATGGGTATATAAAAACAAATGATCAATCTAAGTATAAGCACACAGGAGCAATATCCCTGCACCTTCATTGTGTACTCTGTGTACCTGGACAGAGCAGACGCCAGGAACATCTTGAAGGTTTTTGTATGAGTCATCATTATATACCCACAGTGTTATTAATCCTAAAATCCTCAGCCTGCGGCGCCTGACCTGAGTCTATTGTATGTAGCTAGTATTAGCTGGAGGCTCATCTACTTGTAAGAAGCAGGTTTATAATATAAGAGTGGGGTCATGAAGCAAGTAGCTTCCTGGTGCATAATCTGTGATTCCCATTCATTTCAATAGGAGTTGAGCTACAGTACCTAATAGAATCATAGAATGGTAGAGTTGGAAGGGACCTCAAGGGCCATCGGGTCCAACCCCGTGCAAGTGCAGGCTTTCCTAAATCATCCCATCTATATGTTTATCCAATTTCCACTTGCAGATTTCCATGATGGAGAGCTCACCACCTCCCGTAGTCGCCTGTTCCACTCCCTGACTGCCCTCACTACCTCCCGTGGTCGCCTGTTCCACTCCCTGACTGCCCTCACCACCTCCTGTGGTCGCCTGTTCCACTCCCTGACTGCCCTCACCGCCTCCTGTGGTCGCCTGTTCCAGTCCCTGACTGCCCTCACCACCTCCCGTGGTCGCCTGTTCCACTCCCTGACTGCCCTCACCACCTCCCGAGATAGCCTATTCCACTCTCTGACTGCCCTCACTGACATAAAGTTTTTCCTAATGTCTAATCTGAATCTCCTTCCTTTTAGTTTTATCCCATTACTTCTTGTACTTCCTTGTGCTAATGAGAATAGGGTAGTTCCCTCTGCACTGTGACCTCCTTTCAGATATTTGTAGACCGCTATTAAGTCTCCTCTCAGCCTTCTCTTTTTCAAACGAAACATCCCTAGTTCTTTTAGCCGTTCTTCATATGACATGGTTTGCCGACCTTCTACCATCTTGGTTGCTCTTCTCTGGACTTGCTCCAATATATCGATGTCTTTCTTGAATTGGGGCACCCAGAACTGTACACAGTATTCCAGGTGGGGTCTGACCAGGGCAGAGTATAGAGGAATAATTACCGCTCTTGATCTAGATTCAATGCTTGTCTTGATACATCCCAGAATTTTGTTGGCCTTTTTAGCTGCAGCTCTGCATTGTTGGCTCATGTTGAATCTGGGATCCACTATTATGCCCCAATCCTTTTTCCCGGTTCTATCACCTAGTTCTATTCCTCCCATACTATATATGTTTTTTACATTTCTTGAGACTGGCCACTATAGTTTATGGGGGCGCTGTGGTGTTCTTATTTTACACGTAGGACCTGGTAACAGCAGATTGTGGGGGTGCTGGATGCCTAATGCATGGCATAAAAGGGTGTAGCATGGCAAAGGGATTTAAAGACCACCAAAGGCACGGAACATTGGAAAATGTAAAGCTGAGTGGCCGAAGCTCCTTTGTATTTGGGCTACCAAACAATTACAAGAAGATCCCTTCTTGTAACATATCATCTATAGTATATACTTATCACAAAAAAAAAGATCCAATCTCAATGAATGAAGAGGAAAGGTGTTTATGGTGCCGGACCCAGACGTCTCCAGCAGGGGGGGCTCTTCTGTACCTATCGATCCCTTTATTAGTGTTAGACAGAGGTCAAGGACCATAGGGAAGGATCAGGGGAGTCAGGAGCTGTAATTATTTGCTGGAGCCAATAATGTCTTTCAGACGCCAGTTGTGTATAGCCGGAGTTAGCTGTGACAGCAAATTACTTCCAGGATGCTCATTTGCAGAAAGGATCTATTTCATGGATGGAAAACATTTGTCCATGTATGAAAAATGTGTCTGACGAGTCACCTACTTAAATGCTGCATTTTTTATTTTCCGGCTTGTCCCCTAATGATAAAACGTCATTTATGTCGAGTTGAATTATTAAAATCCAATAATTTTTTATTTCTAGAGAACATAAATATAAATCGGAGACTGATCCATTAATTGACTCATGGAAGATAACTAATATACCGGTAGCGGATAGTAACCTTCTCACCCGCCGCTCATTGCACAAGGTGCCCCTTTGCTAATCTAGGAAGGTATCTACCACTATTATCTTCCAGAGTCATCTGTCCATTCAAAATCAAAGGGGTTATGACAACTTTTTATTTCCGGGGGTCCCACAAATCCTTGGACACGGCTCTGAAGATCCTCATATGAATGGAGTCATGGATGGTAGGTAAGGATGACAGAAAAAAAAATACGTAAAACTTAAATTTTATTTTTCCATTAAATTCTCAGCACCAATGAACCGTAATCATGAATAAGGCCTAAGCCGAAATGCGTTGGTTTTCCTTCCTCATGCACCGGTGTCGCATATGTTTGTGATTTTAAAGAGGTTGTCCACTACTTTTACATTGATAGCCTATCCTTAGGATATGTCGTCAATGTCTGATTGGCTGGGGTCCGACACCCCGCACCCTTACCGATCAGCGGCTGTCAGTCTCGGCAGCGGCAGCAGGCAACCGAAAATGCTCTGTTCCAGACTTGCTTCGTCTTCTGATACCAGGTACTGCACATCCGCCGCCTACTGATTAGAATGGGAGGTGTATGTGCAGTAACCGGCCACGGCCACTATCAGATGACGGAGCAGCTTGAGCACTTCCGGCTACCTGCTGTCGTCGCCGTGACCGGTGAGGGGTGTCGGACCCCGGCCGATCAGACATAGGTGACCTATCCTTAGGATAGGCCATCAATGTAAAAGTAGTGGACAACCCCCTTAATGGAAAAATAAAAGTGAAGTTTTACATACGTCTTTGGGTCTGGTTCTTTTAGTTTATTCACTGAATACTTACGTTGCTAAGGCATCTGAGCTGCAGTCCAAGGACCTGGACAAGAGTTGAGGAGGTGAGCTGACATTGTACATTAAGGGTTCATTATCTAAGCTGCTGATGGACAAGTCCGGAAAGGAAAACCCAAGTAGTTTATTGTGTCTATGCGTTTCGAAGCATAAAACTTCTTCTTCAGGACAGAAACTCCTATAACTATATACTATATAGTACTACAATGTAGTAGTTTCTGTCCTGAAGAAGAAGCTTTATACTTCGCAATGCGTAGACACAATGAATTACTTGGCTTATACTTACCTGCCTTGTCCTCTTCACATCCTGTATATCTTGTCCATTGGCAGCGCAGATCAATCCTTCTTTTCCTGACATCTATTTTTGCTATCCAAGGGGCCATAGTAGCCCTATATTTGAGTGTATTCCTGGGTTGTGGGTACACAACCCCGCCAGGTGAGCACCGAGCAATTCAGCAATACGACTTTCCTTGCAGATAAGACCCTATTTGCACTTTCCTTTTCTTTAGTGTCTTCCAAAGGAATGATGGCCAAACACGTTCCCCACCACACCACCCATTCTCTATGGGAGTGCTGGAGACAGCCAAACACTGTACTTGCTAACTTTCAGACAACCCCCTTAAGAAACACATACAGTATGTCTTATACATATTATAGTATGTAGAAAAAAAATAATCTCTACACCCTATTATGTAGTTATGAGTTAGGGTTCCCTGTACAGGATCCTCATCTGTTGACGAACGTGGAGAGAGGCTACAAAGAGTATCTTCCTCTCTCGAGGACCCATTCTGTCTCTATTAAATTGTCAAACCATTGATGATGTGTAATGCTCAGTTTTCTCTGTGGAGGCGCTTTAGGGAAACAGGACACTTACCACCAGGTTTCCCTACAGATTACGCCTTATCGCGGGGAGTCTAAGGCAGAAACTTTGTGATCAACTGTCAAGGAACACCAAAAACCAGTCAGGATTGCCAAAAGTAGAGAAACCCTTTACTCATGTCCTCCTCCACTAAATATCATGACATTTTTTTCGACAACCAAAGAATAGTTGACCAAGACAACCCTTTTTCTAAATCAGCCACTCTAATGGTCAACTTGACAATGTCTGGTCAGCTTATAAACTTAGCCATGCCAATCTGTATGGTTGCACAGGACACATAATTAGTCAGTACTGAAGGGATGCCAATGGTTCTGATGTCCTGGACTCTTAATACCACACTTGGTGCCAAATCCCATGAAGATGTAAACTGTGATGTTGGCTCACTCCCTACTTTACTGATTTACCAGTGTGATTTGTATGATTATATTATTTGGGTACTATATGGTTCATAACAAAGGGTGGGCGCCTACACACATCCGTATACATCCATATGGTAGACCAACGAACCTAAGGCTAAGGCCGGCTTTGGTCTCAAGCCCCCATATACAAGTCTACCGGTTGAAAAAAGTGCCCACTCACGTAAGACAACCATAGCAGTGCCATTATGAATGTGCCAGTCAAAGAAATGCCCATACAAGAGCCTTCCTAGTCTTCTCAGTGAAGACTGGACATTTCTTTGGCCTCATGCAAGAGACATGTGAGCCCTGTGGGGGTAAAAAGCCACTTTGTGGTCTGTCTCAGTATATGCAGGACCCTAATATATAAGGTATCAAAAGTGGGCAAAGGCTTCATTGGAAGTCAATGACGATGTTGTAACGGAGCCAACACAAGCTCGGTTTCTTGAGATTATAACAAGTAATGTATTTTAAGGGTCATTTTCTTGAGAAGGAGCAGCGCTCAGAGCAGGAAGACACCTGAACGCTTGTCTGTTGGCTTGTGCAGCCATGTATGACCTGTTAGACAAGAATTATACATTGATAAGTGGCACATCTGGGGATCCCTTTGGCCAATCCATCTGTCCCTGCACCAGTAAGCAGACAGCCTGTGAAGCGTGTAGTGTAACATCCATCACAGGCCCTTCCTATCACTGCTACAAGCCTTCCGTTACCACAACCTCAGCTATGGCCGTCTGCATTCAATTTGCATGGTTTAATAATAGACCTTACAGTGGCTTCTGTCAAACGGCTCCTTCACTGGAACAGAACGGGCTTGGACTGAAACGTACCTTGTCTGTTTTAGTGGGTGACCTCTGGTGACAGTAGCTATAAGGAGCAATGTTGTGTAGCAAACCTATGGTACAGGTCAGTGAAGTAACGTGAAGCTTATGAGATCCGATGCAAAATCTCCAACCGTCTGCAAAATATTTGATCCATTCATACGGGGTAAAGGGACCTTTTGCCCCCCCACTCAGCCACCAAGCTCCACGTGCGGCTCCTGCACCCATTATAGGTACACCTTTAGTATACATACGGCAGAGCTCACATGTCATGTTATTTTTTTTTTTTGCTTGTCTACCGCAGACAGGTCACATGTGAGATATAAGTACTGGATTATTTGTGATAGTCAAAGGTGTTGACACAACATTAGATGCGATTTTGCAATACTCCTCTGTAGTTTTCAGATTTCTGGTGTCATCATCTAGCCCTAGCCCCCCTTACACTGTATACCTTAGCACTAGCTCTAGCACCCTGTACACCATACACCATAGCCCTGGTCCTAGCACCCTGTACGTACACCGCACACCGTATCCCTAGCA
This sequence comes from Anomaloglossus baeobatrachus, assembly GCF_048569485.1. Lineage (NCBI taxonomy): Eukaryota > Metazoa > Chordata > Amphibia > Anura > Aromobatidae > Anomaloglossus > Anomaloglossus baeobatrachus. The sequence goes on along the minus strand of NC_134356.1, from coordinate 45,284,963 downwards.
CCCTGTACACCGTAGCCCTAGCACCCTGTACACCGTACACCGTAGTCCTAGCCCTAGAACCCTGTACACCGTACACCATAGCCTTAGCCCTAGCACCCTGTACACTGTACACCGTAGCCCTAGCCCTAGAAAACGGTACACCATAGCCCTAGCACCCTGTACACCATACACCATAGTCCTAGCCCTAGAACCCTGTACTTCGCAGCCTTAGCCCTAGAACCCTGTACACCGTAGCCTTAGCACCCTGTACACCGAACACCGTAGCCTTAGCCCTAGCACCCTGTACTTCGCAGCCTTAGCCCTAGCACCCTGTACACTGTACACCGTAGCCCTAGCCCTAGAAACCTGTACACCATAGCCCTAATGTTGCGGGCGGAGGAGGGGACGCCGCGCTCTCCCACTACTGCTCGGGTTCGGCTGCCGCTGCGGCTGTTGCCCGGTGGCTCGAGCGATGGGCCGGATCCCGGGGACTCGAGCGGCGCTCCTCGCCCGTGAGTGAAAGGGGGTTGTTGGGTGTGGGGATTGTTTATTGTCCGTGACGCCACCCACGGTTGTGGTGATTTATTGACACCACCGCTGCTCTGTATGGGGATCCCGGGAGGGATGGTATGGAGCAGCCAGTTGTTGTGTTGCCCCTCCGTGGGTAGGGGTTGGTGATCCCGGGGCCCAGTGATGAGGTGGGAGATGCAGGGCTTGGTGGGCGCAGGGACGCGGGGGCAGCGCTGTGCCTTGCGGCACTGTGGTACTCACTCAGCCTGAGACGATGACACAGTTCTCGGTAAAACACACGGCTGGAAAGACGGTTCCCACGGACGGCTGCACTTGCTTTCCCCAGTATGTGACGGTGATGTCCCTTTTCCTGCACCTGATGTTTCTGTGTTGGTAGCGATGGGTTCCCACCGGTAACCCGCTCCCCGGCTTGGATATGGGCCGGAGGAGCCCTTACTTTGCCCGCAGGCGCTGGCCCTGAGAAACTGGTGCCCTGGCGGTGGCGGTGTCTCTCCGTTACGGTCGGACTGTTGCCTTCAATCGGGACTTGGTTGTTTGGAGACAGACGTCCCCTTCACTGACGGATTTGGCAAATTATGGCGACTCCTAGCCTTGCCGGGGTCCGAGAGGCCCCTGCCCTGGTGCTGACTGTTCTTCGTATACTGCTCCAGACCGCCGGGCCACTACCCGTCCGCGGTCCTTCCAGCAACCTCCGAGCAGTCTCCCCTGCGGACTCTCACCGCCGTCTGCTGACCTTGCTGTCACAGTCCGGGCACACAGCCGGACCAACTTCAGGCTTTACTACTCTCACTTTTACTCCTTTTCTGTTACTTCAGCTTTCCTCTTTAGCTCCACTACTACTTCCTCTCACTTTCACTTCCCTCACTGAACTGCCTGGTTCCTCCCGCCTCCAGTGCTGTGAACTCCTCGGTGGGCGGAGCCAACTGCCTGGCCCACCCCCTGGTGTGAACACCAGCCCCTGGAGGAAGGCAACAAGGATTTTGGTAGCCTTGGTGTTCCTAACTGGGGTGTAGGGTGTGGTGGTGTGGTGACCTGTGACCCCTGGCTTGCCCAGGGCGTCACACTAGCACCCTGCACACCGAACACCGTAGCCTTAGCCCTAGCACCATGTACACCGAATACCGTAGCCTTAGCCCTAGCACCCTGTACTTCGCAGCCTTAGCCCTAGCACCCTGTACACTGTACACCGTAGCCCTAGCCCTAAAAACCTGTACACCATAGCCATAGCACCCTGTACACCGAACACTGTAGCCTTAGCCCTAGCACCATGTACACCGTACACCTTAGCTTTATCCCTAGCACCCTGTACACTGTACACCATAGCCCTAGCCTTAGCACCCTGTATACTGTACAAGGTAGTCCTAGCACCCTGGACACCATAGACCTAGCCCTAGCACCCTGTACACCATATACCGTAGCCTTAGCCCTAGCACCCTATACAAAGTAAACCATAGCCCCCTGTACACTTTAGATAGCTGCCGGCCAAATACTGTTTAAAGCCATTGGCAACCGGCAGCTATCTCCCTCGACTCTCCCATACACAGGAGACATCCCTTTCAGAAGAAAGTAATCAGCAGATCGAAGCCGGACATGCCTGATCCTTATCTACCTTATCTATCCTTATCCACATAATCATCTGTCGAGTTGGAGTCAAGCCCCACCATACACATTAGACTGTTGCGGACCCCGTTGATATATGCAGGATCAGCTGAGGTTAATCCAATGTGCATGGTGGGGGGCATTACGGTGCGATGGTGACTGGACTGATATGACCACTTAAGGGCCATTTACACGCTGCGACATCGCTAACGATATATCATCAGGGTCACGGTGTTTGTGACGCACATCCGGAGTCGTTAGCGGCGTCGCAGCGTGTAAAGTACCCTTTCCCAAAATGAGTTTTTCTCTTGTCTCTGACAGTTTAGGGGTAGTGTAAAATTTGGTATTTTTCTTTAACCAAACCGACCCCTTCTTCAGGCACGACACATTATACTGGAAGTAGTATTGTCACGTAATTGGGGGGTTCAGATTATATGAATCTCTCATTATCTACCAGTGGTCTCGTACAGGGTACCACAGCTGGCATGGGGGTAGAGAAGGGTTAATAGGAGTCTGATTCTCGCCATGGGCCGTGCTCTCTGCTGCTGCCGGTCTCTGAGGGAAGTGAAAGTTGATTTATCTGTTGCACGGATGCAAATAGCAGAATTTTCCACCTGATTACACATCATTTTTTTCTGGGTTCTACGAGATGCTCGGCAGCAGCCGGCAACGTCTGGGTGGTTGAGTTTCCATGGTGGGATTACAGGAGTTTAATCTGAAGCAGAGAAAGTGTTGGCAATAATCCCCTCTATACAATAGAAAATGTATCCACAGGAGATGTGATACTCAAGAGCGAAGGGATCACTTATAAGAACGGGCAGAAAATAAAGACCACTCAGACAAATCTTCCCAGAACATAGAAACGTCTCGTATCAGCCCAAGACAACCACATTTATAGCTTAGAGCTTCACGTCACCACTTCATGCATGGTGGTGCCTGATCAAGTGGGTTGAGTAAAATACTCTTGGCTATGTGCGCACTAGAAATGTGAAGTTTCTCAAGAAAATTTCTTGAGAAACTTCTGCCAGTGAAAGATTTCCGGACCTGCGGAAAAAATCCGCACCAAATCCGCATGCGTTTTTGCCGCGGATTTGCCGCGGATTTGCCGCGAATTTGCCGCGAATTTGCCGCGGATTTACCGCGGATTTACCGCGGATTTACCGCAGGTTTGTCCCTGCAATAAATAATAAAGATAATCGATAGACAGATAATGGATAGAGGGAAAGATGGATAGATGAATAGATAGATAGATAGAGGGATAGATAGATGAATAGATAGATAGATAGAGGGATAGATAGATAGATAGATAGATAGATAGATAGATAGATAGATAGATAGATAGATAGATAGAGGGATAGATGGATAGATAGATAGATAGATAGATAGATAGATAGAGGGATAGATAGATGAATAGATAGATAGATAGAGGGATAGATAGATAGATGAATAGATAGATAGAGGGATAGATAGATAGATAGATAGATAGATAGATAGAGGGATAGATGGATAGATAGAGGGATAGATAGATAGATAGATAGATAGATAGATAGAGGGATAGATAGATAGATAGATAGATAGATAGATAGATAGATAGAGGGATAGATAGATAGATAGAGGGATAGATAGAGGGATAGATAGATAGATAGATAGATAGATAGATAGAGGGATAGATAGATAGATAGATAGATAGAGGGATAGATAGATAGAGGGATAGATAGATAGATAGATAGATAGATAGAGGGATAGATGGATAGATGAATAGATAGATAGATAGAGGGATAGATAGATGAATAGATAGATAGATAGAGGGATAGATAGATAGATAGATAGATAGAGGGATAGATGGATAGATAGATAGATAGATAGATAGAGGGATAGATAGATGAATAGATAGATAGATAGAGGGATAGATAGATAGATGAATAGATAGATAGAGGGATAGATAGATAGATAGATAGATAGATAGATAGAGGGATAGATGGATAGATAGATAGATAGATAGATAGATAGATAGAGGGATAGATAGATAGATAGATAGATAGATAGAGGGATAGATAGATAGAGGGATAGATAGATAGAGGGATAGATAGATAGATAGAGGGATAGATAGAGGGATAGATAGATAGAGGGATAGATAGATAGATAGATAGATAGATAGAGGGATAGATAGATAGATAGATAGAGGGATAGATAGATAGATAGATAGATAGATAGATAGATAGAGGGATAGATAGATAGAGGGATAGATAGATAGATAGATAGATAGATAGATAGAGGGATAGATAGATAGATAGATAGATAGATAGATAGATAGATAGATAGATAGATAGATAGATAGAGGGATAGATGGATAGATAGAGGGATAGATAGATAGATAGATAGATAGATAGATAGATAGATAGATAGAGGGATAGATGGATAGATGAATAGATAGATAGATAGAGGGATAGATAGATGAATAGATAGATAGATAGAGGGATAGATAGATAGATAGATAGATAGATAGATAGATAGATAGATAGATAGATAGAGGGATAGATGGATAGATAGATAGATAGATAGATAGAGGGATAGATAGATAGATAGATAGATAGATAGAGGGATAGATAGATGAATAGATAGATAGAGGGATAGATAGATAGATGAATAGATAGATAGAGGGATAGATAGATAGATAGATAGATAGAGGGATAGATGGATAGATAGATAGATAGATAGATAGATAGAGGGATAGATAGATAGATAGATAGATAGAGGGATAGATAGATAGAGGGATAGATAGATAGAGGGATAGATAGATAGATAGAGGGATAGATAGAGGGATAGATAGATAGAGGGATAGATAGATAGATAGATAGATAGATAGATAGATAGATAGATAGATAGAGGGATAGATAGATAGATAGAGGGATAGATAGATAGATAGATAGAGGGATAGATAGATAGATAGATAGATAGATAGATAGATAGATAGATAGATAGAGGGATAGATGGATAGATAGAGGGATAGATAGATAGATAGATAGATAGATAGATAGAGGGATAGATAGATAGATAGATAGATAGATAGAGGGATAGATGGATAGATAGAGGGATAGATAGATAGATAGATAGATAGAGGGATAGATGGATAGATGAATAGATAGATAGATAGAGGGATAGATAGATGAATAGATAGATAGATAGAGGGATAGATAGATAGATAGATAGATAGATAGAGGGATAGATGGATAGATAGATAGATAGATAGATAGATAGAGGGATAGATAGATAGATAGATAGAGGGATAGATAGATGAATAGATAGATAGATAGAGGGATAGATAGATGAATAGATAGATAGAGGGATAGATAGATAGATAGATAGATAGATAGATAGATAGATAGAGGGATAGATGGATAGATAGATAGATAGATAGATAGATAGATAGATAGATAGATAGAGGGATAGATAGATAGATAGATAGATAGAGGGATAGATAGATAGAGGGATAGATAGATAGAGGGATAGATAGATAGATAGAGGGATAGATAGAGGGATAGATAGATAGAGGGATAGATAGATAGATAGATAGATAGATAGATAGATAGAGGGATAGATAGATAGATAGAGGGATAGATAGATAGATAGATAGATAGAGGGATAGATAGATAGATAGATAGATAGATAGATAGATAGATAGATAGATAGATAGATAGAGGGATAGATGGATAGATAGAGGGATAGATAGATAGATAGATAGATAGATAGAGGGATAGATAGATAGAGGGATAGATAGATAGATAGATAGATAGATAGAGGGATAGATAGATAGAGGGATAGATAGATAGATAGATAGATAGAGGGATAGATAGATAGATAGATAGATAGATAGATAGATAGAGGGATAGATGGATAGATAGAGGGATAGATAGATAGATAGATAGATAGATAGATAGATACAGGGATAGATAGATAGAGGGATAGATAGATAGATAGATAGATAGATAGATAGAGGGATAGATAGATAGATAGATAGAGGGATAGATAGATAGAGGGATAGATAGATAGATAGATAGAGGGATAGATAGATAGATAGATAGATAGATAGATAGATAGATAGATAGATAGAGGGATAGATGGATAGATAGAGGGATAGATAGATAGATAGATAGATAGATAGAGGGATAGATAGATAGAGGGATAGATAGATAGATAGATAGATAGATAGAGAGATAGATAGATAGAGGGATAGATAGATAGATAGATAGATAGAGGGATAGATAGATAGATAGATAGATAGATAGATAGATAGATAGAGGGATAGATGGATAGATAGAGGGATAGATAGATAGATAGATAGATAGATAGATAGATAGATAGATACAGGGATAGATAGATAGAGGGATAGATAGATAGATAGATAGATAGAGGGATAGATAGATAGATAGATAGATAGAGGGATAGATAGATAGATAGATAGATAGATAGATGAGAAAAACCTATATAATGTTCCACCTCCCTGCATTTTCTAAGCTGGCACCCTTTAGTGACTTTCATGTGGCACTTAGGCTGCTTTCACACCTCCGCTTTCTGGAATGCGGCACAATCCGGCACTTTGCATGAAAATCGCAACCGGTTTTTTTTGCTGCCGGTTGCGATTTTCCTGCATAGACTTTAATTAGTGCCGCATTGTGCCGCATGGCCTTGCGTTCCGTCCGTTTTTTGCCGCATGCGGCAGATGTAGCCGATGCGGCGGCCGGATGGAACGTTCCCTGGCACGTTTTTTCGTGTGGCAAAAAAAAACCGCATCGCGCCGCATTCGGCCGATGCGGCACATTTTTCAATACATGCCTATGGCAGCCGGATGCGGCGCAATGCGGCAATAACCGCATCCGGCCGCCGCATGCGGTTTTTGCCACTGCGCATGCTCAGTAGCATGCCACAAGCGGCAAAAACCGGACTGGCCGCAAAGGAAAAACCTATGCAAAGGATGCGGTGTTTTCACCGCATCCGTTGCATAGCTTGCACAGCCGGATTGAGCCGCAGAGCTCAAGCCGGATGTGTGAAAGTAGCCTAAAGGGTGCTTAGCCTTGTATTTAGCCATAAAATAAATAAATAATTAAAAAAAAATGACGTGAGGTCCCCCCATTTTTTGTAGCCAGCTAGGGTAAAGCAGACGGCTGCAGCCTGCAGACCACCGCTGGCAGCTTCACCTTGGCTGATAATCCAAAACAGTGGGCACCCCACGCTGTTATTTTAAATTATATAAATAATTTAAAACAAAAAACGTGGGGTCCCCCCCATATTGGATCACCAGCCAAGGTAAAGCGGACAGCTGGGGTCTGATATTCTCAGACTAGGGAGGTCCACTGTTATTGGACACTCCCCAGCCTAAAAATAGCAGGCCGCAGCCGCCCCAGAAGTGGCGCATCCATTAGACGTGCCAATCCTGGCGCTTTGCCCCAGCTCATCCCGCGCCCTGGTGCGTTGGCAAACGGGGTAATATATGGGGTTGATGCCAGATGTGTAATGTCACCTGGCATCAAGCCCTGGGGTTGGTGAGGTCAGGCGTCTATCAGATACCCGACATCACCAACCCAGTCAGTAATAATTAAAAAATAGACAACAAAAAAAGTTTTATTTGAAAAAACACTCCCCAAAACATTCCCTCTTTAACCAATTTATTGAAAAGAGCACAATCAATTCCACGTCCGGCGTAATCCAATAAGGGGGGGGGGGGGCACGGCGATCCATACCATAGTCACTGTCCCAGTCAATGAAGAACAGAATGTTCCCCATTGGCTGGGAGAGCAATGCAGTGACCTGAGCTAACATCAATAGGTCAGCTCAGGTCACTGCAGGGGATGACGAGCGCTGCCGTCAGGAGCATAGATGAGATCATTACCTTCTGTGATCATCTCCTGTACTGCTGACGTCAGCGCTGTCACTGACTTATCGCGAGAGCCCGTGACGTCACCGCTAGTGACAGTCTCGGGCCGCTCGCGAGTCGGCCCTAGACAGCAGTGACAGCACTGACGTCAGGAGGCAGGAGATCGTCACAGCAGGTAATGATCTCACCTCCTGACAGCAGCGATCGTCATCCCCGCGGCTCCCAGCACTGCAGGATGTCCGTGTCTGCCTGCGCTGCAGCGTGACAGGCTGCTGACACTGCGGGCAGACACTGACACCCTGCAGTGCAGGCAGCCGCGAGGCCGGAGCAGGACACAGACTGCACGGGCACCTGGAGGTCGCACGGAAGTGCTTCTGTGCGGCGTCCAGGGAGTGCGACGTGTGTTTCCTCTGCTCCTCTTCCTGGCATAATGACATCGCTTCCTGCAAAACCGCAGGCAGCGATGGGCATTACCGCAGGTAAATCGCGGCTATTCCGGTGCTATACCGCACATCATTGCTACCTGCGGAATACCCCCGGAATACCCCCGGTACCTGCGGAAATTAATGGACATGCACATTTTCTCAAGAAAGTTTCTCGAGAAAATTTTCTCAAGAAATTTTCTTGAGAAAAATCCGCACAGTGCGCACAACTATTTTTTTTTCTCATTGAATTTCATGGGAAATGTCTGCACAAAGATTGCAGACATTTCTCAAGAAATTTCCGGGGCAAATCCGCGGGTAAATCCGCGGGAAAAACGGTCTAGTGCGCACATAAGGGTGCTTTACACGCTGCGATATCGCTAAGGAGATATCGTCGGGGTCACGGTGGTTGTGACGCACATCCGGCCTCGTTAGCGAGATCGCAGCGTGTAAAGTACCCCTTACTCACCATATTCAAGGAATTGGATCCTAATTGAGCACCACAGCAGAAGTGCCATGGTCATTCTCCATGATCAAATGGGTTGAGTAAGAGACACTTACTCACCAAAATTCAAGGAATTGGATCCTAATTGTGCACCACACCAGAAATGCCATGGTCATTCTTCATGATCAAATGGGTTATCCAAGTCTACAAAATCATGGCTTCCTTTCTGAAACAGCACCACATCTGTCAGCGGGATGTATATGGTATTGCATGTCAGACCCATATTTTTGTAATCCTGGACAACCCATTTAATTACCTCCACATAATAATTTGACCAGGGTGCCCATATATTTTCATGAGCTGTTGTTCAGTCAACAGCTGCTCTTCTGTACTCCCCCAAGGACATGCATGTGCGGCCGGGTGGAAGACATGTCTTATAGTGACTTATCTTCCACGAAAACAAAGGATCAGTCAGGTTGATATCCAAAACAACTAATCTGGCATGAGCCTGATTTGCGTTGCTCGGCTTTCTTGCAGCGCTGATGCTTTGTTTTTGTATTATGCTCCAGTGGAAGCGTTGTTCCCGGCCTCGGGCCCTGTGTTGGTCTTGGGAGGGGCCTGTTCACTGGAGCCTTGTTCCGGGTGATTGTTCTGCTTTATTTAAGAGCAACTCCACACGGAACACTGCCAGTGATAGTTCTTGTGTTGCAGTTGTGTTTCTGGCTCCCGTAAGTGACTGTCTTGATCTTCTCCTGCTACCCCTAACCTAGTACCCTTCTCCGCCCATTCTCCTGACTCTCACTTGACTCCCTGGCTTCTAGACCTCTGGCTCGTACCCTGACCTCGGCTCCGCTTTCTCCTCATGTACCTGACATGACTTCCTGGCTTCCAGACCTCTGGCTCGTACCCTGACCTCGGCTCCGCTCTCTTCCCATGTACCTGACATGACTTCCTGGCTTCCAGACCTTCAGCCCATACCCTGATCTCGCCTCAGCGCTCTCCCCATGTACCTGACATGACTTCCTGGCTTTCAGACCTTCAGCCCATACCCTGACCTCGGCTCAGCGCTCTCCACGTGTACCTGATTTCCCTGCTCCTGACCTTTTGGCTTGTTTGAATTCTCCTCAACTAATGTATCTAGCAACACCTAGTGTTAGAGCATCACATCATCCTTCCATTGGGACACCTCAATAAAAAAGATATTTTGTCATTTTGGCTAAAATAGGTAGGTTTTTTGAAACTGGAAGACCCAAAGTATAATAATATAATAATAATATTTATTCACTTATATAGCGCTATTAATTCCACAGCGCTTTACATACATTGTCAACTCTGTCCCTATTGGGGCTCACACTCTAAAGTCCCTATGAGTATGTTTTTGGAGTGTGCGAAGAAACCGGAGAACCTGGAGGAAACCCACGCAAACACGCGGAGAACATAAGTATCTGGTGCAAATGCCGCTGTGCTCCTGAATCTGGTGCTGTTATTTTTTCGTGTCCCTATGAGTATGTTTTTGGAGTGTGCGAAGAAATCGGAGAACCCGGAGGAAACCCACGCAAACACGGGAAGAACATAAGTATCTGGTGCAAATGCCGCTGTGCTCCTGAATCTGGTGCTGTTATTTTTTTGTGTCCCTATCTGTATGTTTTTGGAGTGTGCGAAGAAACCGGAGAACCCGGAGGAAACACACGCAAACACGGGTAGAACATAAGTATCTGGTGCAAATGCCGCTGTGCTCCTGAATCTGGTGCTGTTATTTTTTTGTGTCCCTATCTGTATGTTTTTGGAGTGTGCGAAGAAACCGGACAACCCGGAGGAAACGCATGCAAACACGGAAAGAACATAAGTATCTGGTGCAAATGCTGCTGTTCTCCTGAATCTGGTGCTGTTATTTTTTTGTGTCCCTATCAGTATGTTTTTGGAGTGCGCAAAGAAACCAGAGAACCCGGAGGAAACCCACGCAAACACGGGAAGAACATAAGTATCTGGTGCAAATGCCGCTGTGCTCCTGAATCTGGTGCTGTTATTTTTATATATGGCTATATTTTCAAAAAGTTCCCAAAATAATTTAGGGTTCTGTTACACAATCATTTAGATTGTGTAAGAAAAAATAATCCTCCTTACGCTTCTATGCACCATTTTAAAGAGCAAATGATGACATAAAGAACCCCTCCCCACCCCGACACTTTTTATCCATGAGCACAAAGCTTCGTTTTACTCTTTATTACCCCTTTAAATTCGCCCGTGTCTCAGCTATCCACAGTTGCCCTTTTATGTGACCCTTTTGTTTGTCTAAGTAACCAAAATCCAGCAGAAGTGGAGTGGATGGCAGGACGGGCTGGATGATAGTGGGTATCGATATCCTGCTAATTTTCCCTTTCCAGCCCCTTCTCCTCCTCTCACATCTCTCCACGAGCAAAAGAAGAATTAACAAAGCCCATGGAAGAGATTTGTTTGTTTATGTCACACATCTGTGCCAGCGATCAGACCTGTTAACCATCCTTTCAAGCAAGCCCGCAGAATGCCAGTTGTGACAGATTTGAAGTAATGTTGATGGTGCCCTGGGACTTGGTAGAAGTAATTTGATAAAGTCAGGAGCAGCTTGTGGGGCGGGGACGCAAAGCAAGAGATAAACAACGCTGTCAGACGCTCGGCCCATCAATACACAAAAAAACACAATAGGCATCCATACAAACCAATAATAGAACAAAAAGTGTGCCACCGCCATCGCCACCGCCTCCATACAAACCCTTTATTACTAATGACAGTCGTACGGATATTGCGCCGCTTGTTGACCCATGGACAAAAGTGACACAGGCAATAAAAAAAAAGGCAAACAGGTATATTGATATGCCGGCACGTGATCACTGTTTAATGCCGATTATGTGTCCTCCCCACCTTCCCCCCAGGGACGGGAAAACTGATTTTCGAAGCAGATGTTACTTACGCACTAAATCAGTTTAGCGCATACGCTCATCAGCCTGATGTCTAATTTGCGATGTCCACCACGGCAGATGATACAAGGACCCTGCCAAGGTTGCAAGGTTCAATAATGTTTGGAAGGGTCTTTGAAAAAGCACTTCCTCCGTCCGCCCCTTGGTGTAATGTGTTATATGTGGATTTGCAGTGACAAAGATGTCCACCACAACAGTGGAGGTGTGCACCACAGACTAGAAAACCATGGTCCACCGTGGAGGTATTGACAGTGAAGAACCACTTTTCGCTTTATACTCCTATTATCCACTAGGCAGGGGGCATACCTGGGGGAAAGGTTGGGTGTCAAGGGGGACACCAACCAGCCTTGGCAGAAGAGAGCCCTTTGTGCAAAAACAATATATGGGCCCAAAAAGTTCACCACAATGCACAATTCCACCTGCTTTGGAGGTGGTGGTGGACCCTTTATCTCTTGGTTTGTCCACCCTTGGATACAGGGTAAGGGCAATCCAATGAACCTTTTCCCATGGTGAAGGAAAGCCTAGCTACACCTTTTTACTATATTCAGTGGGGCACAATCTGTAACCATATTTCGGGTCAAGGACGTCAATAAAGCAGAGGGATCTCCATATAGACAATATTTAAAGACCTATCACAAGTGGGACACAATCTGTGACCATATTTCAGGTCAAGAACGTTAATACAATGAGAGGGATCTCTATATAGACAATATTTAAAGATCTATCACAAATGGGGCACAATCTGTTACCATATTTCAGGTCAAGAACGTCAATACAGGGAGAGGGATCTCTATATAGACAATATTTAAAGACCTATCCCAAATGGGGTACAATCTGTGACCATATTTTGGGTCAAGGACGTCAATAAAGCAGAGGGATCTCTATATAGGCAATATTTAAAGACCTATCCCAAATGGGGCATAATCTGTGACCATATTTTGGGTCAAGAATGTCAATAAAGCAGAGGGATCTCCATATAGACAATATTTAAAGAAGACCTGTCACAAATGGGACACAATCTGTGACCATATGTCGGGTCAAGAACGTCAATACAGGGAGAGGGATCTCTATATAGACAATATTTAAAGACCTACCATAAATGGGGCACAATCTGTGACCATATTTCGGGTCAAGGACGTCAATAAAGCAGAGGGATCTCTATATAGACAATATTTAAAGACCTACCATAAATGGGGCACAATCTGTGACCATATTTCGGGTCAAGAACATCAATAGAGGGATAGGGATCTCTATATAGACAATACTTAAAGACCTGTCACTAATGGGGCACAATCTGTGACCATATTTCGGGTCAAGAGCATCAATAAAGCAGAGGGATCTCTATATAGACAATATTTAAAGAAGACCTGTTACGTACCATAAATACCATATGTATTTTTTTAACCTGGTGCAATTGCTGCTGTTTTCCTGAATCCTGAATTGTTTTTATCTTGTTTCTGCACCTCTCCATTCCTGAGATATGTCCTCGTCTGCTTTGTATATAAATGTAGTATTTTTAGACAATGGGGTGTGGTCTTCATGAAGACGCCCACAGTGAACAGTTGAGGACTACTCCCACTTAAATAATAAAACTAGATTTATATTCAGGAAAGAGGGGGCCATATCTCAGAGCAGAAACAAAACAAATAACAGCAGCAGATTCAGGAGCACAGTGGCATTTACACCACATAAAAAATTACACGTTTATGGCAAGTGCTCCTCTTTAAATTGCTTTTAAAAGGTTATAAAAAAAAAGCATTTTTTCCCCCCAAAACAGCACCACTATTGTCTGAAGGCTACGTTTGGTACTGCAGCTTAGGACAACTGTTTAAGTGAATAGGGCTAACCTGTTTTTATCTTGTTTCTGCGCCTCTCTGTTCCTTCTTTGTATATAAATTTATTATTTTTAGACAATTGGGTGTAGTCCAGTGAACAGTTGACGACTACTCCCACTTGGATAACAGAAGTAGATTTCTATTCAGGAAAGAGGGGGCCATATCTCAGGAACAGAGAACAACAAAAACAAAAAAATAACAGCACCAGATTCAGGAGCACAGTGGTATTTTACACCAGATAAAAATTAGCTATTTATGGCAAGTGATTGCTTTTCTTAAATTGGTATTAAAAGGTTATAAAAAAAGCTTTTTCCCCCCAATAACAGTGCCCCTATTGTCTGAAGGCTATGCTTGGTACTGCAGCTCTGGACGACTCAAATACTAGACACATTTCATTGACAGAAGCCATACTTTTCAGGAAGAAAGAAGATGTTTTTTGAACTTCTCTTAAATACCCTTTTAGGGCCGTTTCACACATCTGTCTTTTCACCGGATTCGGCGCACTCCAGTACATTGTGATACAGTACAATGGCAGCGCGACAAGCTCCGGTCATGTGACCCGGAAGTTGTCGCGCTGCCATTGTACTGTATCACACTGTACTGGAGTGCGCCGAATCCGGCGAAAAGCCGGATGTGTGAAACGGCCCTTATCATGCATGGTATATGAATGATTAGATATGGGATAGGCATGGTGGGAAGAGAAGGAGCCCCCCAAATTTTACATGAACCACGAGAAAGGAGAATATGACTAAACTGAAATGGGCCCCTTATCTCCAAGGGCCTCAAAAGGTCAACTTTCGGGATTCCTTCCGATCTTTTTATTAGTCAGATACAAGAAAAAATAATAAATAAATATTATATAAATTAAAATAAAGAATATAATAAAGAAAATAACTAAATTTCCAGATTTATCATAATCGCCGATCGTTAATGATAAGATGATGCACAATTTACGGCGTTCACGATCCTCCTGTGCTCGGGCGGGTTTGACATATAGCGTAATGTCAGGCGCGCGTCTTCCAGGTTGTACGAGTTGTGAAAAATGCGTATAAATAAGGAGCACTGAAAGGAATATGATTCAACCAATTATACACAATGCTACAAATGAGGACATCAATTCCCAGCGATGGAGGATACGGTGTCAGCTTGTTCCGTTTCAGATAGAAACACATCTCTTTCTAACGACGAGACGCCGGGTTGTAGTATTATTCACGAGGATGTCAGCTCCTCGGAATAGATTATAGCGCATGCCGAGAGGCGGCCTCGCTCAGGCAGATGAATGAAAGACGCGTTCTTGCTGATCGGAACGTATGGAATATCCCCATCTTAAAAGGGAATTTTCTGGGATTTTTCAGAAACAGCGCCACACTAGTCCACAGGTTGTGTCTGGTATTGCGATTTAGCTCCATTAACATGAATCAGAATGCAGTACCGTACATAGCGCATGAAAAAAAAAAAAAGGCACTGATACTGGAAAATAAGGTAGGAAAACCTTATACCATTCGACTCTCATCCAGCAGATTATGTGGTCTGGAAAATAAATGGGGTATGTGCATGCTCAGCTCGGCTGAGTGTGCGTGTGTTATTAAAGGGGAGAGCAGCGCCCATAGACAATAGGAAAACAAAAGGATCAGCTGCTGTATTACAAGAGCTGATCCTTTTGTTTTCCTATTGTCTATTGGCGCTGCTTATGTGGCGCCCCTGAGGCTTCAGTCACCACAGGGTACTGCAGCTCATTTAAGCTGCAGTATTCATCTCGGGTAAGGAGGGGTTGATCACCGGTGTTTCCACATTTACACTTACATACAGTTTTGGTGCTTTCCCAATGGGGACTGGACTAGGATAGACAGTGGGGTGGACATCACGAAGCATGGGATTTTCCCGGTCACTAGGACAACCACCTGGGGGGCGGGCACTACTTGGGGTAGAAGTAGGAGCAACCTTTACATAATAGTCACTCAAGTCGGGACTTCAGTTCTGGCTTCTTCTCCTCTTTCACGGGGCCTGAGGCTTGAAGCAGGGCGCTTAGCCCGGGTTCCTCACTCCTCGAGGGGCAACTCTTACAAAGGACACTTTCAAAATACCGGTGGCTACCTCTGACTTAACCGGGATTGGCTAGAGCCCACCACGACGGTGACCGGTACCTCCCGGGCAATCTAAAGACAGTGAGTAAAACACCTGGAACCGCAGCAGCTGACTCAGCCTTTTGATTGCCGGCACCGGCGCCCCCCCCCCCCGCGCATCGGGGCCAACGGCCATTTCTCCTTTCTTCATCCTCTCCGGGGCCTGCTCCACCTGTGGGGAGCAGAGCCATCCTTGCTGCTACGACCATCTGCCCCGGAGGACAGCGACAGCAGGTGGCGTCACGAGACAATCATCTTCCTCGCCCTCATCCACTACTACCCTCATCCTCTCCACCACCCATCCTCCATTTCATCCCCTTTTTTTGTACACCTCGGGGCCACGAAGCCGGGCAGGGCCACCCGTGACATCACAGACCCGACATCACCAGCCCGGCGATGAGGAACAGTTTAACCCCTTGCCCCAAGAGTGCTACTGCTACACTTACTTACCCCTCCCTTTCGATAACACATGCACACTCAGCCGAGCTGAGCATGCACATGAGTGGGAGGAGTACAGCAGCTGTTATCTAAACCAGCATTTAGCTGACAGCTAGGTAAGGAATCTTAAGGAACATGCCGGCAATAAGAATAACGGTGTTTCAGCTTTTATTGGAGTATTTTTTTAAGCTACTCTCTCAGTAGAATTATTACATATAAGAGCGTGTAATGGTTCCAAAAACAAGTCCAGCAATAACGTTATATGACCAGTCCGTTCCTCCGTTACTGAGAAATTTGCTTTTGACTTGCTATCCAAATGAGACTATGGTAGATCTGAAGCCTCCATCACTCCAGCTCTATTCCCCGCGTCCTTCTGCTTTACTGATAGACTCTACACTGTGTGACTTCAGGGAAAAGAGGAGGCATTGTTGGTTGAGAAATAGAGCTGGAGTGACAGAGGCTGAAGAGCTATGGTAGATCTGAAACCTCTGTCACTCTAGCTCTATTCCCCGCCCAGCGCTGCCTCCTCCAACTACATGGCTTAGGCAAAGGAGTTCAGTCATGCAGAAGGAGGCGGAGCTGGGCGGGGAACAGAGCTGGAGTGACAGAGGCTTCAGATCTACCATAGCTCTTCAGCCTCATTTGTGTATAACTTCAAACATTGATTTCTCCGTAACGGAGGAACGGACTGGCCATGTCAAGATATTGGTGGACTTGTCTCTGAAAAAGTCTAAATAGTTTGGGGTGTGAAATCCTGTTGATAGATTCCCATCAAATATATTTTTGCATTATTTTTTTAAGTGTATGATCCTGTGATTTAATCATAACATGGCTACTGATAAAACCGAAGATCCTTTATTCCATAGTAATATTAAAAAGACATACGGGTAAACATGGGGGATAAGGAATCCAGCAACGCATATGGAATGCTGGCTAAGTTCTTTGTCAAAGCCTCATGCTTTGTCAAAGAACGCAGCCAGCGTTCGAAACGCGTTGCCGAATCTGAGGCTTTGACAAAGAATGCAGCTAGCATTCGAAACGCATTGCCGGATCCGAGACTTTGATAAAGAACGCAGCTAGAATTTGAAACGCGTTGCCGGATTTGAGGCTTTGATAAAGAACGCAGCTAGCATTCGAAATGTGTTGACGGATCCGAGGGTTTGATAAAGAGTGCAGCTAGTATTTGAAACGCGTTGCCGGATCCGTGGCTTTGACAAAGAACGCAGCTAGCGTTCGAAACGCGTTGCAGGATCTGAGGCTTTGATAAAGAACACAGCTAACGTATGAAATGCGTTGCAGGATCTGAGGCTTTGATAAAGAATGTGACTAACATTCGAAATGCATTGCCGAATATGAGGGTTTGACAAAGAACGTAGCAAGCATTCAAAATTTGATAAAGAATGCAGCTAGAATTTGAAACGCGTTGCCGGATCCGAGGCTTTGACAGAGAATGCAGCCATCATTCGAAACGCATTGCTAGATCCGAAGCTTTGACAAAGAACACAGCTAACGTTTGAAACGCGTTGCCGGATCCGAGGCTTTGATAAAGAACACAGCTAAGACACGAAACACGTTGTCGGATTCGAGGTTTTGACAAAGAATGTGGCTAGCATTCGAAAAGCATTATGGGATCCGAAGCTTTGATAAAGAACACAGCTAGCATTCGAAACGCGTTGCTGAATCCGTCCGAGGCTTTGATAAAGAACGTAGCCAGCATTCGAAATGCGTTGCTGGATCCAAGACTTTGACAAAGAACGAAGCTAGCATTCGAAACGCATTGACGAGCCCGAGCCTTTGAAAAAGAATGCAGCGTTCGAAACGCGTTGCCGGATCCCCTATCCCCTACATTCACCCATATATCTTCAATTTTTAAAATAACCATCCGTGAGCTGGAACTATTATTTGAATGCATACATATACGAGCCCTCTTACCATTCCTCCTCAGCACTTCCGAAAACCCACGTCACCAATCCACGTCCTAGTTGAAGTTGACATTTAGATCCATTGAAAGAGGTATAAAACCTACATTTTTTTTACAACTGGTCCATTTTACAGAAGTAGAAAAAATACTAAAGAAAATCTGCCGCTAATTAGATACATCGCGGAGTAGCGAGTGTTTTAGTGGGTCATCAGGCATGAAATATGTATGTGATGCCCCAGCTCTTAAATTGGGAATCGGCAAGAGGCCAAGATATTCTACTTTTCCCTCTTTATCGTAGACTATTACCATGTGATTTACATGTTGCTGCCATTCTATAATGTTGAAATGGTTTTTATATTGGGTGTAACATATTCCAATGACTATGGAGGCTTCGAGAGGTCCAGAAAAACCTCGGCTCTTCTTAGGTCCTCTGCAAAAAAATCAAAGATCTGCCGAAGACTTTTAGCCGTCAAACGTGAAATGGATATAAAGGGCAAGGACCAAATTTTCGCTTTGCTCTAGCAAAGTCCACAATGCCGCGGCGGATTTGTTCCCGGGCTTAATAAAGCTGTTAAGCACTTGCACTTTGGCTATAACCTCGTGTTTCTGATCAGACCCATATGTAAATCTCACAAGGTACTGTTTAGTAGCATAATTAATCCCTACTTTATGTTATGAGAAATACTTCATATTCCCGACCCTGCAACGTCCTTTAGGAAGATCCATGTTCTAATTAGACTAGCCCATCGGCGTCTTTTAATGAGCAGATTAATCATTGCGATGGGTACCATGGTGTCATCACAGGTTTTAAATATGATAATCTCTGTTCTAATGGCTCTGCAAAGCCAGGGCTGAGAGGCAAGGAGGAAAGTCGGAAATGAGCCTGGTTACTCTCTCCTGCTCTTTCTCCTTTGGTGACAAAGTGTTCCCAGATTCGTGAGTGATAAGGCGGATGCTCCAAGGAGGCAGTTTGCAGACACCAGGCCCTCTAACAGCATCATAACTCACCTCTGATTATTATAGAGCTGGACAGACAAGTCCCCGGGTCCCCAAAGAGCTTCCTGCAGCTTCCGCACCCTGCTCCTTTATCCAGCAAGGAGATTCGAAAAGTCCTTATCGGAAATATAGGAAAAAGTTTCTCCCCTTTCTGTATTTAGGATGTCCTCTCCAATGTCATATGTTAAATTATTTATTACTCTACATCTGGTAATTAGAAAATATAGATGTACATGGTCTACAAAAAAGGGACCACATTGAGAAGAGGCCATAAATATCCAATAATGAGTGAATTGAGGGTTTTGTGTGCCTCTATGGTGACAAAATTTTTGTTTTTGGGCAGTAGCATAACTAGAGTTCAGTAGGCCCCAGTGCAAAATTTGGACCTGGGCCCCCCCTTCCTCGTCCCCACCTTCCTCATGGTACAGGATAATTACCTCAGCACCAAGCTTTCCCATACTCCAATATCCCAATATAAAAGCCGATATAATGCACCCCATAGTCCTCCATATATTATAATGGACTCAATAGTCCTTCATATTTTATAACACATCCCCCATAGTCCTTCATATCATATAATGCACCCCCTAGTCCTCCTTATATTATAATGCACTCCCCGTAGTGCACCATATATTTTAATGCACCCCCATAGTCCTCCATATATTATAATGCACCCCATAGTCCTCCATATATTATAATGCATCCCCCATAGTCCTCCATATATTATAATGCATCCCCCATAGTCCTCCATATATTATAATGGACCCCATAGTCCTCCATATATTATAATGCATCCCCCATAGTCCTTCATATCATATAATGTATCTTATAGTCCTCCATATATTATAATGCACCCCATAGTCCTCCATATATTGTAATGCACTCCCAATATCCTCCATATATTAAAATGCACTCCCCATAGTCCTCCATATATTATAATGCACTCCCCATAGTCCTCCATATATTATAATGTACCCCCTATAGTCCTGCATATAGTATCATGCAGCCCCCATATAGTATCATGCAGCCCCCATATACCATTATGCAGCCACCATATACCATTATGCAGCCCCCATATAGTATCATACAACCCCATATACCATTATGCAGCCCTCATAAACCATTATGCAGCCCCCATATAGTATCATACAACCCCATATACCATTATGCAGCCCCCATATACCATCATGCAGCCCCCAAATAGTATCATACAGCCTCCATATACAATTATGCAGCCCCCATATAGTATCATACAGCCCCCATATACCATTATGCAGCCCCCATATACCATTGTGCAGCCCCAATATAGTATCATACAGCCCCCATATACCATTATGCAGCCCCCATATACCGTTATGCAGCCCCATATAGTATCATACAGCCCCCATATACCATTATGCAGCCCCCATTTACCGTTATGCAGCCCCCATATAGTATCATACAGCCCCAATATACCATTATGCAGCCCCCACATAGTATCATACAGCCCCCATATACCATTATGCAGCCCCCATATTCCACAATATAGTAGGATACAGCCCCCATATCGTAAAATGACTAGACAATAGTGTCATACTGTGAATAAATAATAACTACATAAAGTGCCAAATAAAAATATTATAAACTGTCTACACAATAGTGTAATATAAACTAAAAGTATAAAAGGACTAGAGAATGGTACCGTACTATGTTTAAATACCTGCATACAGTGCCAAATAAAAGTATAGTAAAGTGAATATACAATAGTGCCATACTATGTCCAAATAATACTGCCATACAGTGGTAAAAAAAAGTATCATAAAAAAAACTAGAGACTAGTTAAATAATACCTCCATACAGTGAAAAATAAAAGTATTAAAGGAATAGAGAATAGTGCCTTACTGTTTAAATACCTGCATACAGTGTCAAATAAAAGTATAGTAAAATGACTATATAATAGTGCCCTATTGAGCCTAAATAATATCTATATGAAGTGCAGAATAACAGTATCATAAAGTGAGTACATTATATGGTGCTTAAATAATACCTCCATACAGTGCCAAATAAAAGTACCATCAAATCATTGGACAATAGTGCCTTGATAAATAAATTACTTAGTTTAGTCAGCTGAAAAACATAACTAGGTAGTGACTAAATAATATTACCACGCTGTGCATAAATGGTAATACTACTGTACTGCTACAGTAGGTGCCATGATATACGTCAGATAAGGCTACGTTCACACTTCCATTGTTTTAAATCTGTCAGGTCTGTTGTTGCGACGCAACGACGGATCCGTCGTTTTTTAGATGTCAACTGACGCAACGGAAGTGTTATTTCACAGGATTCCGTTCACAGGAATCCTGTGGGGAAAAACTGATCGGTCGCGTCCGTTACATCCGTTTTTTGATGGATCCGTCGTGATGCGTTTGTGTTTGGGACAGCCCAATGGGTCTGCCAGACATGCTGGGCATGCTCAGTAGAGCATGACGAAATCCAGCACTGGGTATGCTCAGTAGAGCATGACGGAATGCAGCACTGGGTATGCTCAGTAGAGCATGACGGAACCCAGCACTGGGTATGCTCAGTAGAGCATGACGGAACCCAGCACTGGGTATGCTCAGTAGAGCATGACGGAATCCAGCACTGGGTATTCTCAGTAGAGCATGACGGAATCCAGCACTGGGTATTCTCAGTAGAGCATGACGGAATCCAGCACTGGGTATGCTCAGTAGAGCATGACGGAATCCAGCACTGGATATTCTCAGTAGAGCATGATGGAATCCAGCACTGGGTATGCTCAGTAGAGCATGACGGAATCCAGCACTGGGTATGCTCAGTAGAGCATGACAGAATCCAGCACTGGGTATTCTCAGTAGAGCATGATGGAATCCAGCACTGGGTATGCTCAGTAGAGCATGACGGAGTCCAGCACTGGGCATGCTCAGTAGAGCATGATGGAATCCAGCACTGGGTATGCTCAGTAGAGCATGACGGAATCCAGCACTGGGTATGCTTAGTAGAGCATGCCAGAATCCAGCACTGGGTATTCTCAGTAGAGCATGATGGAATCCAGCACTGGGTATGCTCAGTAGAGCATGAGGGAATCCAGCACTGGGTATGCTCAGTAGAGCATGACGGAATCCAGCACTGGGTATGCTTAGTAGAGCATGCCAGAATCCAGCACTGGGTATTCTCAGTAGAGCATGATGGAATCCAGCACTGGGTATGCTCAGTAGAGCATGAGGGAATCCAGCACTGGATTCCGTTGTGTGACGGATTACAGCGGAATCCAGCACCATAGACATCCATTATATCTTGTGACGGATTGCGACATACACCTGCGGAGTCCGTTTTTTTGCCGCTCCAAAAAACGTTACATTCAGCCTTACTCCTGCCTGATGGTCAGTCAGTAAACGACTGATCCGTCACGTGGCGGATGCAACGCAGGGCCATCAGTCACAATCCATCGCTAATAGAAATCTATGGGGAAAAACGGTTTCCTGCAAAATATTTTGCCGGTTACTGTAATTCCTCAAGGCAACGGATTGTGACGGAAGCAAAACAACGGAAGTGTGAACCTAGCCTTAGACCTACAGGGAGTTTATACTATAATGCAGCCCTGATGAGCCATAAAAGCTGAGTGACCACTCTTATGGGCACGCACATGGCCATTATTAGTTGTCACCCAAAGCCATGAGGTTTAATATAATAAGAAGTGACATCTTGAGGACTTGTATTTCCTTTCCTTATCATTCTTTTTACATCATCTGGAAGAAAACGAGCTACAATAAGATGCCATTGGCACTAGATACACCTATCCGGCAGCGAGGCACTACCGTTACAATATATATCTTATCTTTAGAGCACATTAGTACAGCACTAGATGTTCGGGCCTCGATATATCACCTTACAATCACGAGATAATTCCCGAAATAAGATTATGATTGTGCATCTGTAAGAGCCAATAACATAATGTGAGCTGGATATGATCTGCGCGAAGCACTTAAGGCGTTAAAGCCATTGCGCTTTGTTTACATCCGTCCTTTATCATGGCTCTCGTGAGGCAGGACTTGTGCACGCTGAACCGCCATAATCTGTATTTATTGCTGCCCACTTTGTGAGTTCACAGTTTAATTTGCCAGCAACGGCGGCACTCAGCTGACGCGGTAAAACAAGATAACGTTAAAATGTCAGAGGGAGAGGGGTGCAGCGGTGATACATTACTGGGACTGTCACGCCTATCCTTAACACTGACAATAGCTGTCGGATGGCTCTCAATACATTGGAGAGCTGGAGATACCCAGAGCTAGAACAATATTCTGGAGAGGCGCTCCTTATACACAAGACAAAGTCATTAGGGGCATGGGTACTGGCGGTGCGGAGATCGTAGATACACCCGGGCCCTGGTACCTTAAAGAGGACCAACCACCAGAATTTTCCTATATAAACTGAAGCCAGTGTTATACTGGCTCTATCATGCTGATTCTATACATACCTTTAGTTGTGAGATCGGATGTATACTTTCTGAAATATAGGCAAGTAAAGTTTGTGAAATCAATTATTTGATTGATGGCAGCTACAGAATATCTAATAGATGGGTCGGGTTTTGCTAGTTATTCCCACCCCTGTCTGCTACCTGTCCTTCCTCCTCTATCTCTGTTATTACAGGGGCAGGAGGGAGGGAGGAAGGACAGACAAGCAAACAGGGGTGGGAATAACTATCAAAACTCAACCCACCTATTAGATATTCTGTAGCTGCTATCAATCAAATAACAGTGCATTTCGAGTTTTGATAGTTATTCCCACCCCTGTTTGCTTGTCTGTCCTTCCTCCCTCCCTCCTCCGCCTGTAATAACAGAGATAGGGGAGGAAGGACAGATAAGCAAACAGGGGTGGGAATAACTAGCAAAACTCGACCCAGCTATTCTGTAGCTGCTATCAATCAAATAACAGTGCATTTCACAAACTTTACTTGCCTGTATTTCAGAAACTATACATCCAATCTCACAACTAAAGGTCTGTATAGAATCAGCATGATAGAGCTGGTATAGCACTGGCTTTAGTTTATATAGGAAAATTCTGGTGGTTGGTCCTCTTTAAGCTGGCCATACACATTGGATAACTTGATGACCGTTCGCTGACAACTATCTCCCCTGCCTCCCCCATGCACAACGACGCTCTTTTGGAGAGTGCTGCCAGTATCAGCTTATTTCCCCGTAGAATTAAAAGGTCTCCCACCAATGTAATCCTTTGGGGAACAATTGGAAAGCCTCCTTAGATGGTTGGCTGGTCCCAGATATGAAGACTAATGTAGGGTATGTTCATGCTAGAATTATGGTCCTATAATGTAAGCTGGGGAACAGTCACAGATACATATCCAATGATTATTATGGTGCCTATTGGAATCCCATAGAAAAACAATTCTGGCACACTTAATTGTTTTTCTATTAGACTTGTTGCTTTTTCTGAGCACCTAAATTTAACACTGTGAGCCAGGAATAATCGTTTTGCAGTATTGGAATCCCATGTCACATAAATGGAAAATCTCCTGGGCTATCCATGAGGATCCCTGGAAAAGTGAAGACTTTTTGGAGTCCCGGAAGAGTTGGTAAATCTTCTAGATGTTGCAGAAGTCTCTAGTAAGGCTGAGCAAAATGATTCACAGGACCCTGGTCCCTGGCAGGTGGACCAGAGCATTGCAAACCTCCTTCTGGAACGTCTTCTGATCATTTCGCCTTGGTGGCCTACTGATTAGAAGAGGCATTCATGATGTCAACACGTCTTGGTGGCCTACTAATTAGAAGAGGCATTCATGATGCCAACACGTCTTGGTGGCCTACTAATTAGAAGAGGCATTCATGATGCCAACACGTCTTGGTGGCCTACTAATTAGAAGAGGCATTCATGATGCCAGCACGCCTTGGTGGCCTACTAATTAGAAGAGGCATTCATGATGCCAACACGTCTTGGTGGCCTACTAATTAGAAGAGGCATTCATGATGCCAGCACGCCTTGGTGGCCTACTAATTAGAAGAGGCATTCATGATGCCAACACGTCTTGGTGGCCTACTAATTAGAAGAGGCATTCATGATGCCAACACATCTTGGTGGCCTACTAATTAGAAGAGGCATTCATAATGCCAGCATGTCTTGGTGGTCTACTAATTAGAAGAGGCATTCGTGATGCCAGCATGTCTTGGTGGTCTACTAATTAGAAGAGGCATTCGTGATGCCAGCATGTCTTGGTGGTCTACTAATTAGAAGAGGCATTCGTGATGCCAGCATGTCTTGGTGGTCTACTAATTAGAAGAGGCATTCATGATGCCAGTATGTCTAGGTGGTCTACTAAATAGAAGAAGCAATCACCATTTCAGCACATCTTGGTGGTCTACTAATTAGAAGAGGCATTCACGATGCCAGTAGGTAGATGGTAGTTCACACTGGTTTTGCCCAGCTGCAACAAAGTACCAACGTAGAGCTGGATAAGGGTTCTGCTAACCATATTGCTCAACTTTAGTCTTCAATAATCTCCCCCAAAACTAGGCATCCTCCTGTGTATTGTGGCAAGATGCTTCAATGAGCGTCGGCATCCAAATGCACATTCAGGGGGTAGAAGAATGGGATATGGGAAGGGCATTCCCAGTAAAATGGAAAAAAAATCCCTATTGAAGATTTTTATGGAAACTCCAAGATCGCAATTGATGATTGACATAGTAGCCCGATGGTCCATTCTGGGGGCAACGAGAAAGAACATATCAAGCATCAAGAGGATCAACTGGATGCCATTGATTGATGGGAATCCCCAACTTAGAATCCTTTACATGAGGAAGTCCTGGGATTGGGAATCTTTGGTACCATATGGGTCACCCTCATTTTGGCTCAGTTTGGGGCATCTTAGCGTTTGACATTACTAAATACCATATGGTCGTCGCAATATCTAGCAATTCACTCGCCTTCTCGAATCTACGTTCCGCCATTCCTTCTACCTTGCTTGGAAATGTTCCAAGTCATTATTAACCCACTAATGAACCTTTCATTTTCTCCAGGGATCTGAGCTGTCATCCTTGGTGGGACCCAGCTATGAAGTGTGCAATGTAATCCAGACGTGTGATAACGCTGCCGCTTTCCTCTGTTTATTTCTCCCATAAACTACTGGGTTTCGTTGCAAGTCATTAGCATCACCTGTGTTAATTACACTGGCTAACCAATCAACAGCTCCTCACTAATTAGGTTTTCTTTATTAAAGTCGGAAATTGGCAAGAAGACTATAGTCACCTAGGGAAATTATGTGAAATGAGTGTTTATGCTAAAAAGCAGCCTTATTTCACAATATGTGTAATGTATAACGGCTCAGTGGAACACCACTGCTTGGATGATATGTAAAAGTGCATGCGCGCGCTTATTGGTATGGTTCATACACATAGATCACTACACATGGAGAGGATAGAGTGTAAGCTCAGGGGGGCAGGGTAGGAAATGGTGTAATAAACTGTAATCTTTAAGACAACTTAAAGTGCACCAATCACCAGGATTTTCCTATATAACCTAAAGCCAGTGCTATACTGGCACTATCAGGCTGATTCTATACATACCTTTAGTGATCAGCTAGGATGTATAGGTTTTAAAACACAAGCTAGTAAAGTTTGTAAAATGAACAGCTTATTGAATGGCAGCAGCTGCTGATCAGCTGATAGCTGAGGTGGGTATTTATAGTAATTCTTGCCCCCTGCCTGTTGTTCCTCCCCCTATCTGTTATTTATGCTAATTCTATTATAGAATTGTTTTACTAAGTGGCTAGAAGGACCTGTGCTGAAATCATACCCATGGGACCAGAAGGGGCGGGGCCTCAGCAAACAGAAAAATAATGTTACTTCCTGGTATCAGCTACGTTGGCTGAGGTCTCGCCCCTTCTGGTCACAAGGGTTTGACATCAGCACAGGTCCTTCTAGCCACTTAGTAAAACAATTCTATAATAGAATTAGCATATATAAGTGGCTAGAAGGACCTGTGCTGATATCATACCCATGAGACCAGAAGGGGCGGGGCCTCAGCCAACAGAAAAATAATGTTACTTCCTGGTATCAGCTATGTTGGCTGAGGTCTCGCCCCTTCTGGTCATAAGGGTATGACATCAGCACAGGTCCTTCTAGCCATTTAGTAAAACAATTCTATAATAGAATTAGGATATATAAGTGGCTAGAAGGACCTGTGCTGATGTCATACCCATGGGACCAGAAGGGGCGAGGCCTCAGCCAACAGAAAAATAATGTTACTTCCTGGTATCAGCTATGTTGGCTGAGGTCTCGCCCCCTTCTGGTCACATGGGTATGACATCAGCATAGGTCCTTCTAGCCACTTAGTAAAACAATTCTATTATATAATTAGCATATATAAGTGGCTAGAAGGACCTATGCTGATGTCATGCCCATGGGAACAGAAGGGGCAGGGCCTCAGCCAACAGAAAAATAATGTTACTTTCTGGTATCAGCTATGTTGGCTGAGGTCTCGCCCCTTCTGGTCACAAGGGTATGACATCAGCACAGGTCCTTCTAGCCACTTAGTAAAACGATTTTATAATAGAATTAGCATAAATAACATACATAGGGAGGAACAACAGGCAGGGGTGTGACAATCACTATGAATACCCCCCCCAGCTTTTAGCTGATCGGCAGCTGCTGCCACTCAAAAAGCTGCTCATTTCACAAACTTTACTTGCTTGTGTTTCAAAATCTATACATTCTAGCTGCCAACTAAAGGTATGTATAGAATCAGCCTGATAGCCCCAGTATAGCACTGGCTTTAGGTTATATAGGAAAATCCTGGTGATTGGTGCACTTTAATGTCTATAGGCTGCAGCCCAACTCTCCAGGAAAACAGGGCTACATTTTACCTGACCTGATCCAGTAGTCCCATTCGAGATACGCGACTGCTGCGGAAAGTACCGTACTTTTTTTTAGTTAATTTTATGATGTCCATTTTTTTCAACCACATCCATCCATGTAATGACTGTAAGCTCTTCGGGTCAGTATGTCAGCTCAATTTGCATTATATAAATAATCTTAGCCTGTTTGCCCCGGAGGGGGGATCTCTGGCTCCTGTCCCTTGGCTGCTGCATCTCTTCACTTTGTAACAGGAGCTTCAGAAAGTTAATGTTGCAGACAGACTGGAGCTAATGGCTCAGTTCCTGTGTCAGAACGGACACTTCCTGGCTCCTAATGGGCCCGAGTACAAGTCACCGGTCCTCTCAGTCCCTGAAGCTGATCATTAATGGACACCAAATGCTGGCTGCAGACAGGAGAGTAGGTGAGAGGTTTAGTACTCTTTGGGCAATGGCCTGAAAATCAAAGGATGGGACTGTTGAGCGTTGGCCGCTTCTTACCAAGAATCAGTGTCAAATAGAGGACATTGACAATGATGAGGTCGCCAAGATCAATATTATTATGTACTATGTATGGCAAAGTCTGTCCAGTAGCAATATTGCCAATTTACGAAGAAGAATACATAAGTGCAAACTGTCACCAAGTTTTTACTACCCCATCTGAAAGCAGCATGATGCAGGGACAGAGACCCTGATTCCGGCAATGTGTCATTTACTAGGCTGCTTGCTGTTGTTTAGATAAATCACAGTTTTATCTACTGCAGATAATAATTAATAATATTTTTATTCATTTATATAGCACTATTAATTCCACAGTGCTTAACATACATTGGCAACACTGTCCCCATTGGGGCTCACAATCTAGAGTCCCTATCAGTATGTCTTTGGAGTGTGGGAGGAAACCAGAGACAACCCACGCAAACACGGGGAGAACATACAAACTCCTTGCAGATAGTATCCTTGGTGGGATTTGAACCCAGGACCCCAGCGCTGCAAGACTGCAGTGCTAACCACTGAGCCACCGTGCCGCCCGCAGATCTACATGTTGTCTGACTGCCCAGCTCTGTATAATCCCACCTACATCACTGATTGGCAGCTTTCTCCATACACTGTGCATAGGCAGAAAGATGCCAATCAGTGGTGTGAACGGGGTTATATTGAGCTCAGGATTTCATGGCAGCAGGTTTACTAGTCCTCTAAAGATAAGCTCCTGCTGCTAATAAAACTGTGATTTTATCAAAACTACAGGAAGCAGCCCAGTAAGTGACATACAGTATTGCTGGAATCAAGGTCTCTATCTCTACATTATGCTGATCTCAGATTGGATGGCAAAATCCTGGTGACAGATTCTCAGTAGCAATACCACCAAGTAGGGTGAAATAGTGAAAACAAACTGAATTCTAGTATTGTTTTTAGGGTTTCAATTTTAGAAGTAAAAATTAACTGGCAACAAGATTCTCCAAGTCAGTATGATTTGATGATTATGATCGGATTTACTGTATTTTTTCACAGATTGGACCTTTACGGACACGGCAATAATTTTTTTTTCCGATGTGGAAAAGTGGAGTAATGCAATATTGTTATTATTATTATTATTATTATTATACTTTTTTACTATTATTATTTTATTTATTTATTTTTTTTACTTATTTTATTTTTTTGGTCCCTTTAAAGGGCTTAAATGGAATCCATCACCAGGTTTTTGCTCCGTCATCTGACAGCAGCATAATGTAGAAACAGAGACCCTGATTCCAGTGATGTGTCACTTATTGAGCTGTTTGCTGTTATTTTGATAAAATCAGTGTTTTCTCTGCTGCAGATCTAGCAGTTATGCAGAGCTCATAAATATGCGGGACTACCTGGCAGCACTCCAAGTAGTCCTCTAATTATAATCTACTGCTGATTAAACAGTGATTTTATCAAAACTACACTAAGCAGCCCAGTAAGTGATATCGCTGGGATGCGGGTCTCCACTCCTACGTTATTCTGCTCTCAAATTAGATGGCAAAAACCTAGTGACAGATTCACTTTAAGGCCCTGTGCGTACGCTGCGGATGTACCGCAGATTTTGCCGAGGATTTGCTGCAGAAAATGTGTCTAACATTGCTGCAGTAATTCCCCAGCAAATCCTATGGGTTTTAAAAAATGCTGTGCGCACACTGCGTTTTTTTAAACCCGCGGATTTATGAGCATGTCACCTCTTTTCTGCAGGTTCCTGCGGTTTTTGCCTTAGATAATGGTAAAAATCCGCAGGAACCAACCTGCGGAAAATCCGCAGTAAATCTGCAGTAAATCCGCGGATTTTGCTGCGGTTTTGGTGCGTTTTTTTACCGCGGGTGTGGGATTCTTTAAGAGGGTCCGGATTTTCCTTAAGCAAAAAGGCACTTTCTAGTGCGCAGATAGCCTTAAACTGCAATCATTTGATCACTTTTACTATATAGGGATATGCATCAGTATTGCAATATATAGGTAAAATAGCGACTGTACTTCATAGGAGTACTAAGATGGCTGCAATAAGGGTCTTGAGAAGTAAAGACCATAAAAATCAGCCCCTAAAACCGTATCTTGGTTTTAGAAAAAACAAAATACGTAATGATCAGGAGACCAGCGGGTATAAAATAAGAGGTTAAAGTGATCACTTTTGACCAAGTGACAGGTTTTTTAGGTGTCTATTTTAGGGTATGTGCACACGCTGCAGATTAGGTGCAGAAACTTTCTCCACAAAAAAAATGCACTTTGTGGCAGAAAAACACACCAAAAACCGCATGTATTTTTGGTGCGTTTTTTGTTTTGGGAAATCAATGCTTGGTGAGGCTGAAAAACACAGCGAAAAAATGTATCAACTATTGAAATGCTGCAGTTTTTTTTTTTCTGCACCCACAACTGCAAGGAAAAAATAATCAATAAATTGTACCAAATCTGCACCAAAAACTCAATGTGCGCACACAGCCTTAGTAAACATTGTAGTAGAATGAAGCAAGTCCTACAAAGGCCAATTGTGGATATATTTTCGCCCTCCCCAAAAAATGGCAAAAAGGCATTAAGCACAAAATCGTATCAGCACATTTTTTGTTTTTCAATTTTGCGATTTTTATACTAATAGCTTGTAAAGAAGTTTGTAGACTTATTGGAGTGTGGGAAAGTTTTCATACCGCGTGACAAAATCTGGGTCAATATCTTTCATACATTTTCATACAAGATCTATTTTAAAATAAGCGCTTGGCGTTCACAAAAGTTGCCTGTAGTTCTGAGAAGGTATTGTCGTGATTGAACTATTTGCACCCGCTGAGGTACATTTATACCAAGTTCCTTCGCTAGATTTCAATAAGTGGGGTGCTATAAGATAATGCTTGGCGTATTCTGCAGTACAATAAAAAAAATGTGCAAAAAAAAAAAAGGACAAAAAAGTAGACAATTTCCACCCAAATTAGGTATTATTGGTTTAATATGTAGAAGTTATGGCCTACTGTATAATGACTAGCGGCCATTTTGTAGCTCTCCCCTAGGATACCTGCCAACAGTCCCGAATTTGCCTGGACTGAGCTGATTTTTCAGAGACAGTCTTGGCTTATTCACAATGTCTTGAGCCGAAAAGGCAAGGGCATTACACAAACCTTGCCCATTAATGTTTTTTTTCTTGGAGAAACATTTGGCAGGACTAAGCCATCCCTAAATTACTAACATCCACGTTGGTAATAATTATGCTTTAGCTTAGGCCTCCATCTCTACACCTAATATCCCAAATTTATCAAAACTGGCCTAGTTATCCAAAGCAACCAATCACAGCGAAGGTTTTATTTTTTCAGGGCAGTCTGAGAAATCAAAGCTGAGTTCTCATTGGTTGCTGTGGGAAACGAGGCCTTTTTGATAAACAAGGCCTATGTGCAAAATGTAACAAAAGCGATGCTAAACTGCAATGCTAAAGTGGTCCATAGCAATCAGTCAGCTGGCCTAGCTGTCCATGGCAACCAATCACAGCTTAGGTTTTATTTTTTCAGCGCAATCTGAGAAATTAAAGCTAACTTCTGATTGGTTGCTACGGGAAACAAGGCCTTTTTGATAAACAAGGCCTTTTTCATTAACGAGGCCTATGTGCAAAAATTAACAAAGGCGATGCTAAACTGTGATGCTAAAGTGGTCCCTAGTAGTCAGCTGGCCTTGTTGTCCATAGCAACCAATCACAGTGTAGGTTTTATTTTTTCAGAGCAGCCTGAGAAATCAGAGCTGAGTTCTGATTGGTTGCTGTGGGAAACGAGGCCTTTTTGATAAACAAGGCCTTTTTCATTAACAAGGCCTATGTGCAAAATGTAACAAAAGTGATGCTAAACTGCCATGCTAAAGTGGTCCATAGCAGTCAGCTGGCCTAGTTGTCCATAGCAACCAATCACAATATATAAATTGCGATGCTAAAGTGGTCCATAGCAGTCAGCTGGCCTTGTTGTCTATAGCAACCAATCACAGGGTCGTCTTCATTTTTCAGAGCAGTCTGAGAAATTAAAGCTTAGTTCTGATTGGTTGTTATGGGAAATGAGGCCTTTTTGTAAACAAGGCCTACGTGCAAAATGTGGCAAAAGCGATAATAAACTGCGATGCTAAAGTGGTCCATAGCAATCAGTCGGCTGGCCTAGTTGTCCATATCAACCAATCACAATATATGTTTCATTTTTTCAGAGCAGTATAAGAAATGAATGCTGAGTTTTGATTGGTTGCTATGGGATACGAGGCCTTGCTTGAGAAACAAGGCATATTGATAGAGATTTCTGAACTAAAATGTAAAAAAGTCCTAAAATCGGTGCTAGGAAAACTGGAGTAATTGCCCATGGCAATCAATCAGCTGGCCTTGTTGGCCCTTTGCAACCATTCACAATGCAGGCTTCATTTATTAGGGCAGTGTAAGAAATGAAAGATGAGTTTGCATTGGTTGCTATGGGATACAAGGCCTTTTTTGATAAACGAGGCCTACTGATGGAAATTTAGGAAACAAAATTTGGGAGATGTATAAAGAGTGGTCCCCATGGCAATCAATCAGATTATCCCACCCTGTCCAGATTATAAAAAAATCTGGATTATTGGATTTTTCATTCATTTGTTCGCTTTACATCGTATCAAGTATTTTAGAAGACTAAATGCTGTTAGAGTAATAGACGGCGTGGTAATTTTGACATTGGCACAGTCCTCTACGCTATACACTGTGTATATACATGATATATCATTTTGTCAATGTGACAGTTCTGGTGAGAAATGAAGCCCTTTAAGAGGAATGTCTCCATAATTTCTATTAATTACACATTTTAAGCCACAGAGTCCCGAGAATATTTTATCTTTACTACCAGATGTCATATGTTCATAGAGTTACAATAATTTGTATATTTTACTGGACAGTCTTGAACATAGATGACAATTTTCCCCAACATCCTAAAAAAACCTCTGGAAAAAAAAAAAGCAGAGGCCTTGCAGACTTCCAGAAAAGTTTGGAAACCTCTGTGGTGCCGCAAAGACCTCTGAGAAGCCTCAGAGTGATCCCCCACCCTTCATTCATTGTGGGGATGCAAAGCTTTGGGGTCTAGAAACACATTTATTGGTTGGGGTCTGTGACCCATGGGAAAGCGGACGTATTTAAGAAATTGTCTCCCATGAGACAATTTTGGAAACTTGATCTATTCTGCTTTTTTTCCTGCTTTTTTCCCTATCTCAATAAATAAGAAGCATGAAAAAGAAGCATGAAAGAAAGCATGGAAAGGAGCAAAAAAGCATGAAAAAAGCGCAAAAAACCCAGCTTTTTTTTCCTGCCATGACATGCTTTTTTTGTGCTGAAAATACCTTCTCCGTGCGCACATAGCCTTTCTGCTTTTTTCCTGCTTTTTTCTCTATCTCAATAGAAAAGAAGAAACATGAAAAGAAGCAAAAAAGCATGAAAAAAGCACAAAAAAGCAGCTTTTTTTTCCTGGCAAAACATACTTTTTTGTGCAGAAAAAAAATCTGCTACGTGCGCACATAGCCTATCTGCTTTTTTTCTGCTTTTCTTCCTGCTTTTTTCCCCTATCTCAATAGATAAGAAGCATGAAAAAGAAGCATGAAAATAAGCAAAAAAGCACAAAAAAACCCAGATCTTTTTACTGCCAAAACATCCTTTGTTGTGCAGATTTCTTTCAATATAGAAGAAGCATGTCTTGCCAGGAAAAAACTTCTTATTGTGCTTTTATTCATGCTTTTTTGCTTCTTTCCATGCTTTTTTTCATGCTTCTTATCTATTAAGATAGGGAAAAAGGCAGGACAAAAAAGCAGTAACAATTGACATCCTGCCTCTTTTTCAGCAACAAAAACTGCAAGGAAAAAAGAAGCAACGTGGGCACAGCAAGTCAGGATTCTCATAAATTTTTCTGGGATGCTTTTTCCTTGCTTTTATTAATTAAAAGAAGCAAGGAATATCGCATGAAAAAAGCATGAAAAAAAGAAATGTAGGCACAAGGCGTTTTTGGTTCAGAAATTTTCAGCACCAAAAAACGCACTTTCTGGCATGCATTTTTTTGGTGCGTTTTTGTGCTATGCGTTTTTTTTGTGAAATCAATGGCTAAAAAATACAGGAAAAAAAGGCGCCAACAATTGACATGCTGCAGATTTTTTCAGCACCCAAAACTGCAAGGAAAAAATAAGCAACGTGTGCACAGCACTTCAGAATTCTCATTGACTTTGCTTGCATAAAGATAAACATGCAGATTTGGGCCACAAAGAACACAAAAAAAAGCATCAAAAACTGCATCGTGTGCACAAGGCCAAATGGGATGAATGTCCATAAATACAGATTTCAAATACTACATATGAAATATTGAGTACAACTTTTCTTTTTTCCACAATAGTAAAATGGTATGGAGTAACCTTTCACTTAAAGGGGTTGTCGGTAAGCTATAAAAAAAAATTGTAAGTGGGAATGATGGTCTCAAAATTATAACATGAGGTATATTTTCCAGTTCCACACCCCATAGATCCAATGCAGGTTACTCCAGTGGTTTGCACCGCGAAAGGAAGGTCGTTCGCTGGTCATCTGACCGCTGCAGCTAATCAGATCAAACAATGAGATGTCATCCCATACGAGTTAGGGCTAGCAAGTGTGCCTAATTTATTGTTTTGAAGCCATATCTGCCATGAGGCTTTTTTTTTAGAGCTCAGACGATAATATATAATAATTAATATAGTTAATAATTTTTTTCTTAATGACGTGGGTGTTTTTGGTCTTATCATGAGTAAAGAGGTGCAGAAATTAGCTCTTTGCCATAGTCAAATTACTGACCTCCTACAATGGCACAGTTAGGTGATGGCTCTTCACTTTGGGGACATTTGGTCCCCATCTGTCCGAATATGGAACATGGACAAAATCTGTATGTGGAACATGTACGTATCTTCCCCATTTACACTTTGTTGCCACAACAAGTATAAAGTCTCCAGATCTGCTCTCCACTACTGGTGATATAATGAAGCAATTAGGACGGAGACGGAGGTTAAAGGCCAAGTTCTTTGACAATGTACAGGTCTCTCTAACTGGAATGGGGTCATATAGCTGAGAAAAATTACCACAGAACCTGTAGGAAAAATAAAATATAATAAAGTTTAACACAGCACCTCTTCCACAATAGGGACCTTCGAATTTAGTAGGTACCATGTTTCAAGAGAAGAAGCAAAAAAATGTAGGTAGGAAAGAAGATCCCAGGAAACTGAACTCCGTCAAACTATATTAGTAGTTCATAGAAGTTATGATGTAGTATGTACACTTCCATACAATTGTATCGGGGTTGTATAATACTGAACAAACCCTTATTAATGAAGCCATGGAGGTGAAAGCACCACCCGGACCTGCACTGCTCCCTCACCAATCTCATGGGATCAACATCAAGCGAGGGCTGATGATTGCCATCAATTCATGGTGCCCCTGCCAGATGTTGACCCCAGGACACCAATGGGGCACAAAGCACTGAATACAGAGACGCAGCAGCGGCCCATCAATAATACGTTTTCCAGCGGTTGACAACCCCTTTAAGGTAGCCATATCCAATAGGTTACTACTATCTGCTGGACCTGCCGATGTTGGCAGGACCATCCATCTAATGTGTGTAAAAGATGGATAGGGCTCTTGCACCTGAAAATGTCCGATCTTAGCGGAGTAGCTGGGAACACAGTACTTAATAGAGAAAAGCAGCATCGATCCGGAGGTATCTTTTTTTTTCACCTTGCTAGGCCCATTAATAAGAGGTTGTCCAGTACTTGACAAGTCCTCTAAGATAACCTAACCAACATGATAATGTCTGCTGAACCTGCTGATTTCGATAGGACCTTCTATCCATCCCAACTTTCATGATGACAAATATCCAGAAAAGATGAATAGAGCTGATTTACCGCCACATGCCCAATCTTTCTGTTCTCAAGGAAAGTAGGCTTTTTGCCTCTATATATATTCAGAACCCATACATGCTCAGTCAAGTCAAAGGTGCATAGGTGTAGGGTACGTGCAAGGAATAGCTTTTGGCTGAACGAGCCAACTAAAGAGTATGGTTATGTAGACATTTGACCTAAGACCTCCAGCCAGCGTCGGACTGGCTACCAGAGGAATCTCCAGTAATGCCAGGTCTGGATTCAGGTACTTGCATTGCACTCCGGACATCACACCTGAGCTCCGGCCTGCAGCCTAGACTGTACTGCGAGCGCCAAGTGATTGATTCCCGGTTCACTTCATGTCAGCTGCAGACAGGCCGGGCTAAACTCCGGTGCTCTCACCTGAACTCCGGAGTTTAGCCCGGCCTGTCTGCAGCTGTCATGAACTGAACAGCAATCGCCGGGGAATCAATCACTCGGCGCCCGCGGTACAGTCTAGACTGCAGGCCGGAGCTCAGGTGAGAGCTCCGGAGTGCAATGAAGGTACTTGAATCCAGGCCTGGCATTACTGGAGTTTCCTCCGGTAGCCAGTCCGACGCTGCCTCCAGCAATTCTCATGTCTCTAGCACTGGACAAAGATACTGTCACAGTTGTCTCCCTGCTGTTTTGAGACTAGTGACATCCTTAGGACTGGAACCTCCCATCTCCATCTTGACTCCTCATTTAAATAAAGCTTCCTTTCCTTTGGTGTCTCATGAGTTAGTTTAAGGTTTTGTTGCCACTGTAGGCCAGCTGTTGCTGCTTTTGGTCCATACCCATTTAGGTTAAATACTGGTGCCTTCACAGCAGTCCTTGCTGCTGTTAGAATCATTTCTACTTTGGCCAGCCTGGTGGAAGGAACTGCTGAGATTTTCTCCTGTGTCCATCCACCTGCTACTTTAAAGTCCGTCTGCTACTGTGAAGTTTGGTGTTTTGAATCCTTCTGTTTATTCCACCGTCTGTGTTTCCTTTTCCATGTGTATTAGTTTAGTCTAGTGTACTCGTCGGCCTACTCACTATACAGGGTGAGTTTAGGACCAGCTGAGGGACCCAAGTATCCTGGTCGCCAACAGGTTGAACGAACCGGTATAGGGACGCTAGGGAGCTCAATAGTCAGCTTGAGGTTAGTGCAGGAGGTGCCCCCTCACCCCTCTCCCTAGCGGCAGTGACTTCCGTTGTATCGTGACCCTGGGGTTTCCCCCTTTTTATGGTGTCTTTTAGTAGTGCGTCAGACGCGCCCGTTGGTCTGATTGCGTGCATCACACGTCGTATACGGATATCTCCAACTCCATGCGTGACAGATGTCCATCACTTGGACTTAAGCAAAGCACAAAAAGCCATTGCTCCATGATTTGGAAGATATGTTTGCTGTAAGATAAAGGCTTTTTATGGAATTTCAAGGCACAGTGGCTCTTCTTTTGAAGGACAGCGCCATGGGTTCAAACCTAAAGGATCAAATTGACTAATGAACCCAATGAACCTTGTGCCGTCTAGGGGGAAAAAAGTGGAATTGGCTCTTTTGGGAGAGTTTCAATATCTGACATAAGATATCATTGGATCCATTGAAACAGGGACTGTTGTGATTGATCACGTGTAGGGAATTCCGATATATGTCGGTGCTACATACATGAGGATCAAAAATGTAAAACATGAGGTCAAAACCGTAATGTATACTACACGGTTTAACCATGGTCTGCAGGTTTCTCTCCGACCTGATGAAAGCCTGACAATGTTTTAGTCGCAGACACAAAGGCGACTCATAAGTTAGCATTTCTCAGCACTTGTAGCTGTTCCGGTGTGCTCCATAATGAGTTGGCAGCCACGGTACAGAGCCTTCTTGCGAATGGCTGAAGGGAGCACAGAAGCGAGGAGATAACTTGTCTCAGAAATGAAGTGCGGATGCTAGGTTTGTCATATCCAGTGCAAAAACACAGTCCTGTGCTCTCGCAGCCCTCCCAGGGGTTAAATGGCATATCTAATACTTTTCACCTAGCTTGATTTGACAGGTGCCTAACCTCAGCTCCCGAGTGGAGACAGCCTGATGGGCCTTTTCCATACAGGGGGAACATTTTTGATGCTTCCCACTTATGACATGATTGATTTTCTTTCAACGGCCCTTCACTTTTGGATGTGTGGAAGGAGCAAAGGAGGAGGGGGGTATGCCTTACCACACTCCCCCTCCCTTTCCAGCTCGCCCTGACCTCAGCATATGGGCACTGCAAGCCTGAAGACTGATGACGGCAGGAGCCTAAAAAATCAATAGGCCCTGTCAGTCAGGCAAAGAACTGGAGCATCTTTTAAAACCCCAATCACGGATGATGCTGAATGCACACAGAATATCCTCACTACATAACACAAGGCTCCTTCCAATTTCAGGTGCCTTCCCGTGCTTAATATTATTTCTTTATCCCTTTAACTCGTTGGCCCTGAGTAATGTCATTAGTGGTCTCGGAGAGAAAACGAGCCGTTAACCATTAATGATGCAGCTCTTGATTCTGCTCCGTCTTTAATGGCCTCACGTGCTATTTGCCACACACATAAATACTAATTGTATGACCTTTATGCTTGTATTTTCTTTTAGCTGTTTCGTTTTATAGTACTCTTATTTTTTTTCTTGTGTTATGAGCTTTATTTTTCAATTTTTGCAACCTGGTATATGTGAGAACCTTGAAGGTATTTGGCACATATAGACCCCACACTGAATAAATTGGTTGAAGGTCCTCATCAAAAGGTGAGATATGTGGTGTTTCTCTTAAGGAACACAACTTTATGGATGAGCAGAATGTAAAAAACAAAATTCTAGCCTTCAACTCCTCTTGATGACCAAAGACATATTTAGAAGATGCTTCACCTAGCCGTCATGAATATAGAAATGGAATGGAAACAATTCAGATCGTAAAATTTATGGAGGACATAAGTCTCCATGAACCCAAATCCCTCCTTCCTGCACCAATTTCTAAGCCATGTATTTATCTCTCTAAGCTCCCGCTGTCTTTCTGGTGACGCTCATGGCACCGGTAGTATTTCTGAAAACACCACCTTCAGCTTCTCTCCTAGTTCTCTGTAATCATTTTTAAGGACCTTCCACCTTCCTCTAACTTTGTCATTAGTACTAATGTGCACCATGGCAGCTGGATTTTCCCCAGTCCCACAGCCACGTATTTATCTCCCTAAGCTCCCACTGTCTTTCTAGTGACGCTCGTGGAACTGGTAGTATATCTGAAAACACCACCTTCAGCTTCTCTCTTAGTTCCCTGTAATCCTTTTTAAGGTCCTTCCACCTTTCTCTAACTTTCTCATTAGTACTAATGTGCACCATAACCTGGGATTTCCTCATTCCCACAGCCATGTATTTATCTCCCTATGCTCCCGCTGTCTTTCTAGTGACACTCATGGCACCG
Source organism: Anomaloglossus baeobatrachus (assembly GCF_048569485.1). Lineage (NCBI taxonomy): Eukaryota > Metazoa > Chordata > Amphibia > Anura > Aromobatidae > Anomaloglossus > Anomaloglossus baeobatrachus. The sequence continues at coordinate 45,245,184 of NC_134356.1, read as the reverse complement.
GTAGTATATCTGAAAACACCACCTTTAGCTTCTCTCCTATTTCCCTGTAATCCTTTTTAAGGTCCTTACACCTTCCTCTAACTTTGTCATTAGTAACAATGTGTACCATGGCAGCTGGATTTTCCCCAGTCCCACAGCCACGTATTTATCTCCCTAAGCTCCCACTGTCTTTCTAGTGACGCTCGTGGCACTGGTAGTATATCTGAAAACACCACCTTCAGCTTCTCTCTTAGTTCCCTGTAATCCTTTTTAAGGTCCTTCCACCTTTCTCTAACTTTCTCATTAGTACTAATGTGCACCATAACCTGGGATTTCCTCATTCCCACAGCCATGTATTTATCTCCCTATGCTCCCGCTGTCTTTCTAGTGACACTCATGGCACCGGTAGTATATCTGAAAACACCACCTTTAGCTTCTCTCCTATTTCCCTGTAATCCTTTTTAAGGTCCTTCCACCTTCCTCTAACTTTGTCATTAGTAACAATGTGTACCATGGCAGCTGGATTTTCCCCAGTCCCACAGCCACGTATTTATCTCCCTAAGCTCCCACTGTCTTTCTAGTGACGCTTGTGGAACTGGTAGTATATCTGAAAACACCACCTTCAGCTTCTCTCTTAGTTCCCTGTAATCCTTTTTAAGGTACTTCCACCTTTCTCTAACTTTCTCATTAGTACTAATGTGCACCATGGGATTTCCTCATTCCCACAGCCATGTATTTATCTCCCTATGCTCCCGCTGTCATTCTAGTGACACTCATGGCACTGGTAGTATATCTGAAAACACCACCTTTAGCTTCTCTCCTATTTCCCTGTAGTCCTTTTTAAGGTCCTTCCACCTTCCTCTAACTTTGTCATTAGTAACAATGTGTACCATGGCAGCTGGATTTTCCCCAGTCCCACAGCCACGTATTTATCTCCCTAAGCTCCCACTGTCTTTCTAGTGACGCTCGTGGCACTGGTAGTATTTCTGAAAACACCACCTTCAGCTTCTCTCCTATTTCCTTGTAATCCTTTTTAAGGTCCTTCCACCTCCTTCTAACTTTGTCATTAGTACTAATGTGCACCATGGTAGCTGGGTTTTCCCCATTCCCACAGCCACGTATTTATCTCTCTAAGAAGCTCCCACTGTCTTTCTAGTGATGCTCTGGCACTGGTAGTAGTTCTAAAAACACCACCTTCAGCTTCTCGCCTCGTTCTCTGTAATAATTTTTAAGAACCTTCCACCTCCCTCTAACTTTGTCATTAGTATCAATGTGCACCATGACCGGTGGGTTTTCTCCAGTCCCACCCAGCATTCTGTCTATCTGATCCGCAATATGCCGAACCTGAGCACCCGGCAGACAACACACTGTTTGGCATTCATGGTCTCGGAGAAAGATGACCCTGTCTGTCCGACTAATTATAGAGTCCCTTACCACCAACATCTGTCCGGCCTTTCCTGCTCTCTTATATCCCTCTTTCCGGATTTTTAGGAGCAACCTCCTGCTGCAGTGATCCTAGTCCTGGGCCTGCAAATTGTTTGCCATTTTCTAACTTTGAGGCTTTTGGCCAAATAGGGAGTTGTACATGAATTATTATTATATCATACGGAATATCTTTAGGAGAAAAAGTCTTTTACTGCCCCATCACATATCTGTGTGCTCCACGGTTATACTGGACTCCGCTATTCCATCCTCACAATGTCATATTTTGAAGATAATGTGTAGCCCCATTGACTGTGAAGAACGTGGATTTTTTTTAGATCCATACATAATTTTTTTGACCCCTTTCCACCCTCCCTATTTAAAACAAAATCAATTCTCTACTTTTTAGCAATGTCCGCTCTTCCGTTCTCTCTCCCTGCTTCGCTCTTGTGTACTCTTTCACATTCGGAGAAACATTTCCTGGAAACTATTACGAGGAGGTACTGAGTGAAAAATAATAATAAGACACATAAAAAGCCTTGTCATGGTGCCAAGATAAATATTGCCATTATTTTCAAGCTACATTTTCTGGAAAGAGTTTAAAACCTGCAGATTAGGCCGTGTGTGTGTGTGTGTGTATGTGTGGGACTTTATTACTCTGATTGTTTTAACGCTAGATTATTTGGATGGGCTGGTATGAACCATTTTCCAGGTGAGGAATAGCGGTGAATTGTGGTAGGAGCTCCGTTTTTTTTTCTACGGAAACATGAATGCTTCTTTAATTACTTCTTTTTCAGGAAGTGTGGGTTAGATATGGAAATCTACATTAAGAAACTCGAAAAAACAAAAACTATCAATTAAAGAGGACAAACCACCAGGATTTTCCTATATAAACTAAAGCCAGTGCTATACTGGCGCTATCATGCTGATTCTATATATACCTTTAGTTGTGAGATCGGATGTATAGTTTCTGTAATATAGGCAAGTAAAGTTTGTGAAATTTACTATTACTTGATTGATAGGTGAAACAGAATATCTAATAGGTGGTTGAGTTTTGATAGTTATTCCCGCCCCTGCCTGTCCTTCCTCCTTCCCTCCTCCCCTTGTAATAACAGAGACAGGGGGAGCAAGGACAGGCAGCAGACAGAGGAGGGAATAACTAGCAAAAGTATGGTTTTCTAAGAAAAGATTCAGTATAACTTCTATTTTATAAACTTTAAGCTTTTCTCTTTGTAAAAGTCCAGTGGGCTGTACTAAATGCTCCACCCACTGGACTACTTAGGATAAGATTTCAAAGCTAAAGGTCAAGTTATACTAAATATTTTCCTTCAAAGCTATATATCAATCTGTTCAGCTCCTCCAGCTTTATAACTTGATTTCCACAGATTGGACTCCATGTTTAATATGACCTATTAATCCTTTCCTGTATTCCCACCTTGAACTTTTAACTGGGTAGACAATCATATTGTACCCATATTGTCACTTTTGACAATGCCTAAAAAAAATTGTGGGAGATCAAACCTCATATTTACCAATGAACCTTGTTTATATGTTATACTAGCTGTAGTGCACAGTGTTGCCCGGGATAGTAACTAGGTCTCTCTTTCCCACGCTCTCATTCCCACTCTCCCTCTCTCCCACACTCTCTGTCCCACTCTCCCTCTCTCCCACTCCCTTCTTCTCTATCTTTCTCTCCCACTCTCTCTCACTTTCTCCCACTCTCCCTCTCTGCCACGCTCTCTGTCCCACTCTCACTTTCTCCCACTCTCCCTCTCTCCCACTCCCTTCCCCTCTATCTTTCTCTCCCACTCTCACTTTCTCCCACTCTCCCTCTCTCCCACTCCCTTCCCCTCTATCTTTCTCTCCCACTCTCACTTTCTCACCACTCTCCCTCTCTCCCACTCCCTTCTTCTCTATCTTTCTCTCCCACTCTCTCTCACTTTCTCCCACTCTCCCTCTCTCCCACGCTCTCTGTCCCACTCTCACTTTCTCCCACTGTCCCTATCTTTCTCTCCCACTCTCTCTCACTTTCTCCCACTCTCCCTCTCTCCCACTCCCTTCCTCTCAATCTTTCTCTCCCACTGTCTCTCACTTTCTCCCACTCTACCACGCTCTCTCTCTCTCACTTTCTCCCGCTCTCCCTCTCTCCCACTCCCTCCCTCTCTATCTTTCTCTCCCACTCTCTCTCACTTTTTCCCACTCTCCCTCTCTCCCACTTTTCTCCCTCTCTCTCTCATCCGCCCTCTCTCCCCATCTTTCCCTCTCTCCCACTTCCTGTCTCTCTCTGTCTCTCTCTCTCTGTCTAAACATAAGAGTGCCCCCTTGTGGCCAAAATGAGATGAAAAATAATAAAATATTTCAAATTTAAAATATTTTTTTCCGTTTTATCTACTTTTCTAGGCTAATCTGTCCTGTGCAGGCCTTGTGCATATTGCTAAGGGGGCAGGGGGGCTTGCCACACCTGGGACAGCAAATTGTCCTATTGTTTTTCCAGATACCCAGTTGCACTGTGGGTAGAGGCAGCATTTAATGTAATATTAATGAGTCTGGATGCAGGGTCATAAAAAGTGATAGGTTTTTGCGATGGTAAATTATAAATCGATATTGATTTTTCCCGGCACTAATGCAGTCGGCTTATTGTAAGACACCACAGGCAGAGAGCACTTTATCAGATTAGGCAGGAGCCTGGTATCAAATATACATGAGCCAAAGGAGACCAGACTCTCTTGTTCAAGACATACACACAACATACTGGGAAGCATTAATAGGAATCGTATAAACAGATTGCAAAACTGGGAAGGTTTTCTTTGTAATCGCTCGCTAGTTCCAGACGGCGGGCCAAATGCAATTCTGATTCCATATGTCATTTCTTTCTTTTTTTTAAAAAAGGGCTATTCATTTTTCCGTCTCTCCTCGCCATTGTTTGCCTCCCGCTTGCCTCTGTAGCATCTTATTTGTAAACTACACAATGAAGAAGCATGTTCTCCTTTTGCATGGGGGTGACCTGCACCAAGTAGGGCGGCGAGCTCAGAGCCTGGGAGCCAGTCTTGCTTTAAATCCCATTAAAGAGAATTATTCATGCTTTTCTCTGTGGATCTGCCAACTTTGTTTTACACTGACTTTTCTGGATGTTTTTCCATGTTAGGATGGTAAATATCCAGCGACGTCTTAACAGGGAACATGGGATATTAACTTAGCCTACTTTCCGAAATGGGGCCCCCAATGACCCACAAGAAAGTTTTTTTTTTCCCCTTTGCATTTCTAGTGGAAGAAAAGGATAGTGTTACCCTTAAGCTGTTGCGATTGTGGGGAAAATGATCCATGGGCTGGTGTCACGGCCTGTCACGGAGGTATCACGGCCGGATGACAATCCAGTGGCATCAAGTGTTAGAAAATCCCAGAGATTGGCAGCACAAGATATCTGACAGTTCCCTGTTTCTGCAGCAGTGGACTCCAGCACCCTGGGAAACTGTCAGATTTTCTTCTCAGTTGCCAGCCTCTGACTTCCTTTATAAAGCTCACCTTGAAGTGGTTTGCATGCAGTTTATAGTTGGCTGTGATCTGCAACGGTCATCTCCTCTTGTTGTTTCAGAGACTTCTTTGGTATCTGCTCCTAAGATAAGTGTTTGACTTTTGCTATCTACCTGGACTCAGGTAGTAATATTTGTGTTTCCCCTGTATTGTTTCCTTTTGTCTCCCTAAGTGTTAGTGGTGTTGACAAAGAGCTCATACCTTCCATTCTTACTTAGGGCCCAGGTCAGAGTTTGCCTAGGTTGAGGTATTCCTACTCGGCAACAAGTGCGAAACCAGTATATGGTTGGTGAGGGTGAGCTGCAGGTTTTTGTCAGGGGTCACCGCTTCACCCTTTCCCAGCGATAGGGCATTTCTTTCCCCTTCCTTTTGTATTGTACTATATGGCCAGTATAGCTTCTATCCTCGGCCATGGCAGCTGGTCAACAAAGCCTTTAAAAATATTGGATATACTGAGATGAGCAGCATAGCTACTGAATGAGCCTGACATAATTTTCATTTCGCCTTAAAGGAGAACTAAATCTTGCCATGAATATGTATGTTTTTGTACCTAGGGTAAATTCCACTGTTCTCCTGAATCCGGAGATGTTTTTCTTTTTTTCCTGCGCTTCTCCTATCCTGAGATACGGCCCTTTCTTCTCTGTATATAAATCTAGTCTTGCTATCCAGTTGGGTGTGGTTCTCAATGCTTCCTCATGCTAGTGTTTTTGAGGACCACACCCAATTAGCTAACGCAGGGAAGAAGGGGCCATATCTCAGGAATGGAAAGGCACAGGAACAAAAGAAAAACATCGCCGGATTCAGAAGAACGGCGGCATTTACAAAAGTTAAAAAATATTACATATTTATGGCAAGGGACAATTCCCTTTTAAATAGTCCCACACCAATATCAAATTTTGGGTGACCCTAATGACAACTGAAGGTATCAGTTACAGTAATCATAGGAGCATTTGATCAGATTTCTAAAAAAAAAAAAAAATCCTGCATGACATTTACGTCTACATAAGTTATTTTAAAACTTGCCCTGCTTTTGGTTTGGTACATGCCCAAATTTCTTGGGTATATAAACAATTTGGGACAATTTCAGTAAATTCTGACATTCATTGATCCGAAAAGGGTCAGGGCTTACAAAAACACCACCAAAAGTTGTCATTTGCTCCTGATTTGAGCTGTTCTGGAGGTAGAATGTAAACATTCCTATTTTACTAACCAATCTATCCATTGTGTCAGTCTTTACTGTATTCATGGCATTCTATTCATGAACTAAAGGATTAGGATGAGCAAGAAGTGAAGAAGGGAAATCCCTCAATATCAAAAGGGCTCAATTTTTTAGAAAATTACTGATTTTAAAGTACAGTTGTCACCTGTGAATGGTGTCAATATATACAGAACTAGCTGTACTACCCGGCTTCGCCCAGGTTAATAACTGCTGTTAACAAAATAGAATGTATTAACAAAAATGTATTCTGCACACAAAAACCACAAAACAAATAGATAGAAATGTAATTATGTCTGTCTCCCCCTCTGTATATATCTCTCTGTCTCTCTCTCTATCTTTGTCTGTCTCAATCTCTTTCCCTGTCTGTCTATCTATCTCTGTCACTTTCCCTATCTGTCTCTTTCCCTCTCTTTCCCTGTCTGTTTCTTTCCCTCTCTTTCCCTGTCTGTCTCTTTCCCTCTGTCTCTTTCCCTGTGTCTGTCTCTTTGTCTGTCTCTTTACCTGTCTTTGTCTGTCTCTTTCCCTGTCTGTCTCTTTCCCTCTCTTTCCCTGTCTGTCTCCCTTTGTCTGTCTCTGTCTCTTTGTCTGTCTCTTTACCTGTCTGTGTCTGTCTCTTAACCTGTCTCTCTCTTTCCCTCTCTTTCCCTGTCAGTCTGTCTCTTTGTCTGTGTCTGTCTTTGTGTCTGTCTCTTACCCTGTCTTTGTGTCTGTCTCTTACCCTGTCTATGTCTGTTTCTTACCCTTTCTGTGTCTGCCTCTTTCCCTGTCTGTGTCTGTCTCTTTCCCTGGCTGCATTGTGACACGCCAACATTCCATATAAGGGCGTGGCTGCGCATTCTTCTGAAGTTCTGGCTGCACTGTGGCTCCCAGCTCCATTCGCTTTAATGGAGGCAGGTTTTTTGGTGAATAACTAAAGCACGAGGTTAAAATTTCCCCTCAAAACATAGCCTATGACGCTCTTGGGGTCCAGAAGTGTGAGTGTGCAACATTTTGTGGCTGTAGCTGCGACGGTGTAGATGCCAATGCCGGACATACACACATATACACACACACACACACACACATTCAGCTTTATATATTAGATGATCAGTGAGGATGTGGCCTGAGTGATGACTCACGTTTCAATTATATGAGTAGTTCATGTGAATTGCTCGGCAAAAACCCAGTTTGAAAGGGTTAACCTCTCATTTCCCGTTTTTGTAAAAATACCGTATATATTAAACTAATTTTACCACTTTAATCCTAGTTTTGGGTCTTTCCTCGTGGTCAGAACATGGAGCAATATTCATCCTGTTCTTTCTGGTGCATAAATATAATGTAAGTATTGCACAGACACCCACGTAGCGCCATAACGGCTAAATCTATCCGGCCACTTTGGTGCCAACATAAATTGCATGGACAAAGGGTGCGCTATGGTGAAGCTACATTGCACTAAAATGAATGTGAATATGGCCACTTGTGTCTCGCAAATTAGCCTCAACTATGCCACGTAAAGAAGTCCCACGGGTTTGGATTTCCTGCAACTTGAGTACCATAATCAGGAAACTTGTGGGCCGTAATGCCAACACATTCAATTTCGTTATGATGCCATGTAGCAATTAAAATACCACATAGTACTGCTATACAATACCACATAATACTGCCATACAATACCATATAATACTGCAATACCATGTCAAATAATTTAGATATAAAATAACCCAACAATGTTGTATAATACGACTATACAATGCTGCATAATACAGGCAAACAAGATCATATAATACTGCCATACAATACCACATAATACTGCCATACAATACCATATAATACTGCAATACCATGCCAAATACTTTAGATATAAAATAACCCAACAATGCTGTATAATACGACTATACAATGCTGCATATTACGGGTAAACAATATCATATAATACAGCCATACCACATAATACTGTCATACAATACCATATAATACTGCAGCACCATGCCAAATAATTTAGATATAAATTAGTCCAAGAATGCTGTGTAATACGACTATACAATTCTGCATAATACAGGTAAACAATATCATATAATACTGCCATACAATGCCACATAATATAACCATGTAATTAAACATATTACAGCCATACAAAGCCACATAATACAGATAAACAATACCACATAATAAAACAAAATACTGATATGTAATACCGCTTAATAATGTTGTACAATTAACATAATACACATATATAATTCCACATAATACTGCCATACAATGACATATAATACTGCAATGCCACAAAAACGAAAATAGTATTACATGAATTGTATCATATAATGCCAAATAGTGCTGTTATAAAATGCCACAAAATACAAATACATAATGCCATATAATTCTGCCAAACAATGCCATATTATACTGCCAATACAATGTTATATAACACAGATATACATTGCCACATAACACTGCCAACCAGTGTCTGAATAATACTTCCATATTGTGCTCACATATCACAATTATTCAATATTACATAATACTGCCATACAACACCACATAATACAGATATACAATGTCACACAATACTACCATACAATACCATATAGTACTGATACACAATACCACATAATATTGCCATTCATCTCCACGTAATACAGCTATACAATGTCACATAATACTGCTATACAATGAAACATGATGATAATACAAAATACTACATAATGCCGCTGAATAATGTCACGTAACACTGCCATACAGTGCCATTATACAGATATAGAATACTACATAATACTGCCAATCAGTGCCATATTATACTGAATATTGCCATACATCGCCACATAATATAGGTATACAATGTCACATAATACTGCTATACAATGGAACATAATACTGATACAAAATACCAAATAAAAGTGCTGAATAATGTCACATTATACTGCCATACAGTGCCATATAATACAAATATTGAATACCACATAACACTACCATTTAGTGCCTGAATAATACTTCTATATTGTGTTCACATAACACAGTTATTCAATATCACATAATACTACCACCGAATGTCACATTATACAGATATACAATGTCACATAATACTGCAATACAATGGAAAATAATACTGCTACACATCTACTGCTAAGGGTATCATTTCAAAGAAGAAGCACATTTCACTGTTTGCATTGCAAAGGGTGGAATTCACACCTACCTTTGCAGTATAAATTGATGCGCTCATGTCAATTTACGTTGCGGATATATTTCGCAGCATGTTTGTTGAACTCGATGGACTTAAAGGGGACCAACCACCAGGATTTTCCTATATAAACTAAAGCCAGTGCTATACTGGCGCTATCATGTTGATTCTATACATACCTTTAGTTGTGAGATCGGATGTATACTTTCTGAAATACAGGCATGTAAAGTTTGGGAAATTTATTGTTATTTGATTGATAGCAGCTACAGAATGTCTAATAGGTGGGTCGGATTTTGCTAGTTATTAACTAGAAAAATCCATCTGCATGCCTGTCCTTCCTCCCCCTGTCTCTGTTTTTGTAGGGGGAGGAGGGAAGGAGGAAGGACAAGGGGAGGAAGGACAGGCAGACAGACAGAGGTGTGAATAACTATCAAAACCAGACCCACTTATTAGATATTCTATTGCACCTATCAATCAAATAACAGTGCATTTCACAAACTTTACTTGCCTGTATTTCAGAAACTATACATCCGATCTCACAACTAAAGGTATGTATAGAATCAGCATGATAGCACCAGTATAGCACTGGCTTTAGTTTATATAGGGAAATCCTGGTGGGTGGTCCTCTTTAAGCCTACCTTCAACCTTAAAAAAAACCTATACCTAAAACTATGTGCATGAGAGCTCTGGCAAATCTCTGGCAGTCCAAATACTCTATTAATATACAACGCCACATAACTCTACCAACAAGTCCCTAAATAATACTTCCATATAATGCCCAAACAATAGTACTGTAGCTAACAGTCATTACATTTGTTTTGCAGAAACCCATTCGCATTACAATGGGTGGAAGGCGCACCTACCTTTGCAGCATAAATTGATGTTTTGGGGACAGATCATGTCATTTTACATTACGGATTTATTTCGCAGTATGTTTAATGAACTCGATAGACTTATGATGAATTTATGTTGCAGATTTATTTTGCAGCATGTTTGTTGACCTCGATGGATTTACGTTGCGGATATATTTTGCAGCATGTTTGTTGACCTCGATGGATTTACGTTGCGGATATATTTTGCACCATGTTTGTTAACCTCGATGGATTTACATTGCGGATATATCTCGCACCATGTTTGTTGACCTCAATGGATTTACATTGCGGATATATTTCGCAACATGTTTGTTGACCTTGATGGATTTATGTTGCGGATATATTTTGCAGCATTTTTGTTGACCTCAATGGATTTATGTTGTGGATATATTTGTCACCATGTTTGTTGACCTCGATGGATTTACATTGCGGATATATTTCGCAGCATTTTTGTTGACCTCGATGGATTTACGTTGCGGGTATATTTCGCACCATGTTTGTTGACCTTGATGGACTTACGTTGCGGATATATTTCGCACCATGTTTGTTGACCTCGATGGATTTATGTTGTGGATATATTTTGCATCATGTTTGTTGACCTCGATAGATTTATGTTGCGGATATATTTCGCACCATGTTTGTTGACCTCGATGGACTTACGTTGCGGATATATTTCGCACCATGTTTCTTGACCTCGATAGTTTTATGTTGCGGATATATTTCGCACCATGTTTGTTGACTTCGATGGATTTACGTTGCGGATATATTTCGCACCATGTTTGTTGACCTCGATAGTTTTATGTTGCGGATATATTTCGCACCATGTTTGTTGGCCTCGATGGACTTATGTTGCTGATATATTTCGCACCATGTTTGTTGACTTCGATAGATTTATGTTGCGGATATATTTAAGTAAATGACGGCCAGTTCTTAATTCCAGTCTGTTCAGTAATTTACCGGCAAACTTAGTAAATTTATTGACGCAACGCTTCTTATTCCACGCGTCTTCTGAGCCGTCTCTCTACCTCCGACTTCCAGGGATGTATTGTCAGCCCCCACCCAAC
>NC_134356.1:45218943-45228943 GCF_048569485.1 Anomaloglossus baeobatrachus | reverse complement strand
AGTGATAGTTTATCCCCAGGATACACAATAATTTTACGATGGAATGGTTTAACTGCTGAAACCCCTACCAAAGTGTTGCTTCCCCATCACTATGTTTCCCTGCACTGCCAGGTGCCACTACTGTGCAAAGATAACTGTGAAGGAGCTGCAGAGATAACTGTGAAGGAGCTGCAGAGATAACTGTGAAGGGGCTGCAAAGATAACTGTGAAGGGGCTGCAGAGATAACTGTGAAGGGGCTGCAGAGATAACTGTGAAGGGGCTGCAGAGATAACTGTGAAGGGGCTGCAGAGATAAATGTGAAGGGGCTGCAGAGATAACTGTGAAGGGGCTGCAGAGATAACTGTGAAGGGGCTGCAGAGATAACTGTGAAGGGGCTGCACAGATAACTGTGAAGGGGCTGCAGAGATAACTGTGAAGGGGCTGCAGAGATAACTGTGAAGGGGCTGCAGAGATAACTGTGAAGGGGCTGCAGAGATAACTGTGAAGGGGCTGCAGAGATAACTGTGAAGGGGCTGCAGAGATAACTGTGAAGGGGCTGCAGAGATAACTGTGAAGGAGCTGCAGAGATAACTGTGAAGGGGCTGCAGAGATAACTGTGAAGGGGATGCAGAGATAACTGTGAAGGGGCTGAAGAAATAACTGTGAAGGGGCTGCAGAGATAACTGAAGGGGCTGCAGAGATTTGGCTTTCAGGATCGATGAGGATCCTAGAGAATGAACTATAACAAATTGGTTGGTGCCAATTTATATGCATGGTGTCATCTATCGGGACGGTTAGTAATCTCTGGCCGTTAGATAGGAACCATGAGAACCACCTCTTATATTCCAGCATCCATGGCACTTTTTTGGGTGTGATGTCATCAATACGCATGATGTGAACTATCGGGACTGTTAGTAATCTCTGTCCGTTCGATGAGAATCACCTCTTATCTTCCAGTATTCGTGGCACTTTTTTGGGTGTGATGTCATCGATACGCATGATGTGATCTATCGGGACGGTTAGTAATTTCTGGCCGTTAGACAGGAGCCATGAGAACCACCTCTTATCTTCCAGCATCCATGACACTTTTTTGGGTGTGATGTCATCATGATCTATCGGGACGGTTAGTAATCTCTGGTCGTTAGATAGGGACCATGAGAACCACCTCTTTTCTGCCGGCATCCATGGCACTTCTTTGGATGTCATGTCATCTCTATGCCCCTTTAACACCCCCGTATTAACACAATGGAGGGAGAAGATGAGCAAATGGAACTAGTCAATACAGAGAAGACGGTGAAGCTCTTGTCGTTGCTTACCACTTCATCACTATTACGACTCCTACTTATGAGTAAAGCCTACGAGGAGTACGTGTAGATCCTAGAAGTAAATCAGCTTTATTGTCTGCCGCCAATGGAGGTGCCCACTGCTGAAATCAAATTGCCACTGGGGATGCATGTTCTCTGTGCCATTAATTGGTGTGAGATGGAGCGAGAGGAGGAGCTGAGCTAATTAAGCAATTATTTTTCCGATCTGCAGGTTTTACTCCTTAGAAAGTGACTACAACCGTTAACGGAAGATTTGCTTTCTGCTCTGTGCAATCAGTGTTGCGAAATTGCTGACGAAAACTGAAAATCCACAGAATGTGAAGAACCTTCCATCCTCTACTGCAACATGGATTGTGACTTTTTGCTTATTCTATTTTGCTACTTTTCTTTGGGGTCTTTTTTCCATAGAGTACGCAACTTGTCAAGAGGGTTTATGTCCCCAACGCTGCCCATACACATTGCATACAATATGTGTTTCTACCGACGATGGACATGGACAATTGTTCCTTTATTCTTTATGAGAGAGTTTTACCCCCCCAACAATCAAAAGGATAGGATTCCAACTCCCTCATATGTATGTCCCCTGACATAATATGGGGATAAGCGGGAGCCCCCCACATATTATCATAGGCAGGCTTGGAAGAGTTAATCTCTGCTGGTCTGCTTGTTAATTTAATTGTATATTGTGGGGGGACCTATCACATCTTCTCCCCTCCTATTTATGCTGGTTGAATCCTTCTACCCATGCCACCTATAGTTTATTCTATGATGGTCAGTGAGGTGTGATGTCCCAGAATCTCAGGTGAAAGTTGTACTTAAGTTGTGCCTATTGCTTAGATCAGTTATGGAGGTTACCCCTGTTGTTTTGTAGCTTCCTTCCTGCTCTTGTTTTCCTCCTGAATCTCTTATTGTCTTATCCTGTGTGAGTGTGCTCTGTGTGACAGGGTTTTGGTCTGCCCTTGTCTGTCTTTATCTGTGATTTTTATCACGCTCCTGTCCCGTCCCTCCCTGGGGAGAGGAAGGAGACTCAGGCCTCTCCACCATCACCAGTATCCCTGAGTATCTCAGTATCCCTGAAATTTGGGATAGCATAGGGCCCCCTAGCTCATCATTGTGGCAATATTGCAGTGTTCAGAGTATAGGACATCATTATCAACCTAGATAATAAGATGGTGGATGCTTGGAGGCCATGGAGGTTCTCTTAAAGGGTCAATTCCAAAATCAGCTATCCGATATCCATAAGCTTTCTCTGGCACTCCTCTATTGCTCTTGACAGTCCCCTAGATAATGAACGGAGCGAAGGTCAAGCATGTGCACCACCTCTCCATTCAAGTCCAGTTAACAACATCCAAAACCCTGCTATTAAACTTGCTGTCCTTTTATTGTGGCCTGCCTAAGGTGCACCTGTGCAAAAATCATGCTGGCCAGCTTAAGGCACACTTGTCCAATAATCCTGCTGACCAGTTTAAGGCGCACCTGTGCAATAATCCTGCTGGCCAGCTTAAGGCACACCTGTACAATAATCCTGCTGGACAGCTTAAGGTACACCTGTGCAATAATCCTACTGGCCAGCTTAAGGCACACCTGTGCAATAATCTTGCTGGCCAGCCTAAGGTACACCTGTGCAGTAATCATACTGACCAGCCTAAGGCACACCTGTGCAATAATCATGCTAGCTAGCTTAAGGCACACCTGTGCAATAATCCTACTGGCCAGCGTAAGGTACACCTGTGCAGTAATTATACCGGTCCAGCCTAAGGCACACCTGTGCAATAATTCTGCTGGCCAGCCTAAGGTACACCAGTGCAATAATCATACTGGCCAGTTTAAGGCACACCTGTGCAATAATCGTGCTGGCCAGCTTAAGGTACACCTGTGCAATAATCATACTGGCCAGCTTAAGGCACACCTGTGCAATAATCATGCTGGCCATCTTAAGGCACACCTGTGCAATAATCATGCTGGCCAGCCTAAGGCACACCTGTGCAATAATCATGCTGGCTAATCAGCATCTTGATATGACACACCTGTGAAGTGGATGGATTATTATCTCTGCAAAGGACAAGTGCTCACTAACACAGATTTAGACACATTTGTGAGCAATCTTTGAGAGAAAAAGGCCTTTTGTGTGTCCAAAGAAAAAGTTTTCTGTCTTAGCGTTCAGCAAAATGGGATCAAAAAAACAAAAGTGTTGCGTTTATATTTTCGTTCAGTGCATATAAAAAAATAACGTCCCGCTTTATCCAGTCCTGTTTTCTCCTAACTGCATGAAAAATCTCATCTGTCCAACTCGCTTGTCAAAGAAAATACGTCTTGCATAAAAATGTTATGGATGATAACATCTGGCAGCTGTGTAGAATTTGTCATTTTACAAGAATTCAAGCAAGACCGAAAAAAAAAAATAAAGGACTCTGCAACATTTTAATTCCTGCGCTGTGATTATGGCGGAGTGATTAGTTTATAGCGAGCGCTGGGCGTAGAATCAGTTTATACAACAAGCCAAGGAACATGACTAGTTGTTGTCTTCTAATGAAATGAGAACCTTCGCTGTTAAACGTTTTGGTGGAAGTAATATCTCTGTTTTTATTACTGCATTGTAATGCCGCTCGAGCCAAAAACAACATTCACAACTGGACATATTTTTCACTTTAATTGAAAACATTTACTAACGGAGCACTGTGACTGAGGCCCTCCAGATCCTGCCCGAGGAGCGCTCCAACTGTGAGCTTATTGCAACAGTTAAAGAACAGGTCTGAATGTTAGTGCAGCATTATCTCCTTCTTCACACATAAGGCTGGATTCATTAGGGTTGTCATCTTCTGGACTTTTAAACAATCTGATTATAAAGTGTCCTCCATGCTTTACTCCTCCATGATCTGCTGCATTCTACGGGCAAACGAAGAAGTAAGTGTTTGATTCCCCAATAGCGCCACCACAGGTGAAACTAAGCATTGCACCATGCTCATTCGAGTCAGTGGTTTGTTTAAAGAGGTTGTCCACTACTTTTACATTGATGGCCATACACCAAGAACATCACTCAGTATCACAAACATCTTAGAACTAGAGTTAATGCAATTCATTGTCACCTCCCAAATTTCACATTCCATGTAGAGAAGATGTGGAAGGAGGACCTTGAGGTTGATGGCCTTACACCAAGAACATCACTCAATATCACAAACCTCTTAGAACTAGAGCTAATGCAATTCATTGTCACCTCCCAAATTTCACATTCCATGTAGAGAAGATGTGGAAGGAGGACCTTGAGGTTGTTCACATGTCCATGAAGAAACTAAGCATTGCACCATGCTCATTCGAGTCAGTGGTTTGTTTAAAGAGGTTGTCCACTACTTTTACATTGATGGCCATACACCAAGAACATCACTCAGTATCACAAACATCTTAGAACTAGAGTTAATGCAATTCATTGTTACCTCCCCAATTTCACATCCCATGTAGAAAAGATGTGGAAGGAGGACCTTGAGGTTGATGGCCTTACACCAAGAACATCACTCAGTATCACAAACATCTTAGAACTAGAGTTAATGCAATTCATTGTTACCTCCCCAATTTCACATTCCATGTAGAGAAGATGTGGAAGGAGGACCTTGAGGTTGTTCACATGTCCATGAAGAAACTAAGCATTGCACCATGCTCATTCGAGTCAGTGGTTTGTTTAAAGAGGTTGTCCACTACTTTTACATTGATGGCCATACACCAAGAACATCACTCAGTATCACAAACATCTGAGAACTAGAGTTAATGCAATTCATTGTTACCTCCCCAATTTCACATCCCATGTAGAGAAGATGTGGAAGGAGGACCTTGAGGTTGATGGCCTTACACCAAGAACATCACTCAATATCACAAACATCTTAGAACTAGAGTTAATGCAATTCATTGTTACCTCCCCAATTTCACATCCCATGTAGAGAAGATGTGGAAGGAGGACCTTGAGGTTGTTCACATGTTCATGAAGAAGGTGAGATAGGTAGGTTTGAGCTAGTGTTTCTACGCCTTAGGTGAATTGAAAGTATTTTTACTCTAGACTTGGTGTGATTCGATTAGCAGGACTCAGTCCATCGGTCACATCGGTACTATGTGGCTACTGGATGGGAGCTCCAAGCACATTCTCTTAACTCACAGAATTCGAGGCTCTTCTTTTGATTAGCTGGCTTGGAGCGACGTCATCTTTGTGGCATGATGCACATATGAACTTGTGCTAGACTAACTATTCAAAACACGCTGTCAGGTAGGAAGCAGTTTACATTGCTCCTGTCCAACGATCACAGATTACTGATGTGGTCAATGGACGAAGTCCGGCAAACCGATTCACACCAACTTCACTTAGAACATGAAAAACATCATAGAAGAGCAAACTCTCCCAACTGGCAAATGAAATTTTTCTTCATCTAGCGCAGGGGTCCCCAACCTGTAGCTCGGGAACCATATGTGGCTTGCAGACCTGTGATGTGTGGCTCGCAACAAAAAGCTATGAAGAGCAGGTCTCCAGATGGTGACATTTGTGAGTAGCTCCATACAGAAGAGCAGCTATAAATGGGGGCAAGGTAGAACCCATTGGATCTCGGCATACTGCCTTGGTGCCTTTCTGTGGAGAAGCTTTGGCTTCATTATACTGGTAATAAGGGCTCTGGGTGTCACTATGGAGAAGGTGATGAGAGCTAGATGTAGCTCGTGACCCTCTCTCAGAGCAGAATGGGGCTCTCAAGGTCAGAAAGGTGGAGGACCTCTGATTTAGGGTGTAGAAACCATTTAGGAAGACCTTATGACACCAGCTCAAACCTACCTAGCCTTTTGCATGGGAACAACTTCAAGGTCCTCTTCTCTTAAACTATCAAATGTCCTAAGATGGAAATGGACCCAAGGTTCACGACACCAGTCTTCTCTACATGGAATGCAAAAATGAGGAACTGGCAACAAATGTTGAGTCCTCTTGGGCAATATGGAGGGGTGAGAGACCTAAATGTGAACTAGACTGACCCCACATTGATTTTTTTTCTTTTTCCGCCTCTTTATTTATGTAATTTTTAGATATTTTGAGATGATGCTGTGCTAAAATCTAAGATTATTTTAGACAAAGTCATTGGCCATATTAAGGTACATTTATGACAAGTTTGATATAGACCTTTTTTTATCGGGAAATAGTCGAATATCTCCACCTTTAAGAATTTGTATTGTTATTGGGGGTCGGTATAAATACTATATTAAATTTTAAGAGATTTAAAATAATTCAGCATTTTTAACACTTTTCTGTGCAGCTTTTCAGATGTGTTTCTTGGCAAATAATACCCCTTGTTCCATAAGCTGGGACACTGTTACTCCATGCTGCTCAAGACTGTGGTCCCATTCATTTGAATGAAGCTGATCTGTCTCCTCGCGGTGTGGAATACTTCACCCTGAATAGGGCCTATTGTGTTTACTGCCCTAATGATTCGGCACTCACACAGTATGAGTCCTGAGCCCGGTGAAGGTGATACAGAGGTATGATGGGGTGTGCGGAGTAGGGAGGGGGGTTTATTTCAGTTCCAAGTCAGAATCCATAATTACAGAATGTCTCACACTGCTTCTCGTTTGTTAACTATCTGTAGACTAGGAGGACAAAAAACAAAATCATATTTAGGGCTCATCCATGTGGTTGGAGCCCAAATGGTTTTTTTAACAATATAGTGCCTTTGATTTTATGTAGAAAATATAAACATTTTTTTTTTATCATGGTAACATTGCACTTTCATATAGATCATACTTAACTACTCTTCAAAAATGACATCTGGGATGACCTACCCACTTGGCATTTCACAATATATGCCTTACCTCATTATATATGGACCACATCCCCAAACTACTCCTAGCTTCACTTAGACCATTCACATTGCACACGATCTGCACCCTTCAGTCTATACCATCCATCAGATACTATCGCCAAATAGAGCCTAACACCTCCCTGATCCTAACACCCTTCTGATCCCAGGTCTTCTTCAGAGCTCAACACTCATTAGACTCCATAACACTTCAGATCCTTGCAGCCTTCATGTCCCAGTACTCGTCAGAACCCAGCGCCTCTGAGGTCCTAGTACTCTTCAAACCCTAGTACACTTGAAATCCCAAAACACTTAAGATTCTAGCACATTTCAAGTCCCAAAACTCTTCGGATCCCAACACTCTTGAGGTTCTAGTACTCTACAGATCCCAACACTCCTCAGGTTCCAGTACTCTACAGATCCCAACACTCCTCAGGTTCCAGTACTTTACAGATCCTAACACTCCTCAGGTTCCAATACTCTACAGATCCCAACACTCCTCAGGTTCCAGTATTCTTCAGATCCCAAGACTCCTGAGGTTCCAGTTCTCTCAGTTACCAATACCCTTGAAATCCCCAAACACTTCAGATTCTTGCACATTTCTGGTACCAGTACTCTTCAAATCCCAATACTCCTGAGATTCTAGTACTCTTCACATCTCAACACTCCTGAGGTCCCAGTGCTCTTCAGATCTCAACACTACTAAGGTTCCAGTACTCTTCACATCTTAACACTCTTGAGGTTCCAGTACACTTCAGATCCCACCACTCTTGAGATTCCAGTTCTCTTCAGATCCCAACACTCCTGAGGTTCCATTACTCTTCAGATCCCAACACTACTGAGGCTCCAGTAGTCTTCATATTCTAGCACCATTTATACCCCAGAATACTTCAGATCCAGTACATTTCAGGTCCCAGTAGTCTTAAGACCCTAAAAACTTTTAGATCTCTGCACTCCATACCCAAAAAGAAAGCAACCTGTAGATTCCAGCATCCTTTAGGTCCCACTTCTCCTTAGATCCCAGTACCTTTTAGATCCTACCATCCTTCATTCCTAGTTCTCCTAATCCTTGCCCCCTAAGGTCCCAATACTCTTCAGATCCAAGCACTCTTCAGATTTTAGCACCCCATTAACTTGTGGATAGACCCCAGAACCTTCAGATTACAAGACAAAGACCCCAAAAGCCAACAGACCTCATGATATAGACAAAACAGGTCCTTTAGACGTGTCAGGTAGAAGTCTAAAGAAGGAACAATCAGGACATTGTTTTTCCAAGATGCAGAGCCACCAATCAGATCACCGTTTTCTTGCTCACATTGAAGGTCAAAAAATGTAAAACCTGATTTGATTGGTTGTTACAGGCAGCGTCTCCCCTGCCCCCATTCTATTGTCTACACCAGTTTTTTCTTTGTTTCCACTGCAGGGGGGGGTTATACAGAATTAATTTCTCCTAAAATAAAACAGCGCAAATACTTTTATTTATATGTATTTTTTTTACAATTATTTCATTCTCAATCCCTTCACAATCTGAGGTCTGTGTAATGGAAACCACATGTCTGCCCAGAACTAAATAATTACAAAACAAGAATCAGAGGCAGTGCCAGGAAAATGGGTATTGTCAGAGCAATTATATTTTATTTACGGCTTTTCCCGTTTCTGGATCGCAATGTTCCTGTTTTTATGCTGATGCGAAGTAAAGGAAAGGAAGGCGAAAGTTAGGGGGTCTCCTGTATTCTGTGAGAGGAGAGGGAAAAGGGGAAAAGCATTAAAATAGGGGTTTCTGGGATTTTTTATTTTCAATATGTAGTGTGAGCATATGGAATATATGAAATATAGGCATTGTAATGGCTTATCATCCTATCAGGTTGAGGGGTATGAGGATATAAAAATAGAAATCGTTAGTAGAAGACTCTAAATTTTATAATTGAGGGGAGTCTATCAATTATTGGAGCCTGAGAGTGACTATAAAGAGCATTTCCGACTCTGAAAAGGCACAGTGTAATACCTTATTTCCCCTGCGGAGGCACTGCAGTAAAATCACACTTACTAGTTGGTTCTTCTGTACATTACAGCTCATCTCTACTGTACTGCAAGTCACTACTTACGGATAGTACAGACAAAAGAGTAGTCAGACAAGCCGGGGTCTGGTAACATGAGGACACATATGGATACAGGGAGCATACAGAAGTGTAGTCAGGTCACAATCTGAGGGTCAGAATTCCAGGAGGACACGTAATAGATTAAGGGAGAAAACTGAGATGTGGTCAGGTAATGGTCAGAGGTCAAAAGCCAGGAGGTCACGTAATAGGTTCAGGGAGAAAACTGAGATGTGGTCAGGTAATGGTTAGAGGTTAAAAGCCAGGAGGTCACGTAATAGGTTCAGGGAGAAAACTGAGACATGGTCAGGTAATGGTTAGAGGTCAAAAGCCAGGAAGTCACGTAATAGGTTCAGGGAGAAAACTGAGACGTGGTCAGGTAACGGTCCGAGGTCAAAAGCCAAGGGGTCACGACAGGAACAGAGTGCGGGCAGAGAGGAGTAATAACAGCGGTCCGGGGTCAAAAAGACAAAAATCATAACACACGCAGAAACACAGGCCAACAGCACAACTACAGAACCAGAATGTACGACTGGCAAGGTTCTGGGAGAGCATGCTCAATAAAGAAGCAGGGAAATTACCAGGAAGATGGAACACCTGAGAAATCAGCACCTCCCAGAACCAGAATGTACGACTGGCAAGATTCTGGGGGAGCATACTCACTAAAGAAGAAGGGAAATTACCAGGAAGATGGAACACCTGAGCACAAACCTCCCAGAACCAGAATGTACGACTGGCAAGGTTCTGGGAGAGCTTGCTCAGTAAAGAAACAGGGAAATTACC
>NC_134356.1:45101443-45213943 GCF_048569485.1 Anomaloglossus baeobatrachus | reverse complement strand
GTAGTCCCAACTGTTCTGCAAATTTCTTCTTGCTTTAAGTCTCTGTGTGTAGGAGACATTATCAGCTAGTCTACACCCACCAGCTCAGCGGGAACTGGAAATTATAAATAGAGTCTGCAGAAGTGAAAACCAGTGAAAAATGCCCTATACAAGTCATATAATGGTCAGAAACCTCTGTCCCATCTAAACACCTTGTCATTGGCTCTTTTCCCTCCTAACAAAATGATCACGTATGTTGAAATCCAACAGCTTAATCCTGAGTTTTGGAGAAAAGCAAGCCTCTGTTTATCTTATCTTTCTCCACTTATTAGCCACTTTTTCCTGTCCACCTCATCTCAGGAATTTATCAACCACCCAGAAAAAATAGCTCAAATCTACCTAAAGACTATGGAAAGGGGAAAGGGTGGAGGAGTGAGGAGCACTTGGACATCAGCACATCCAGCTACAGCTTTTAAGGAACTGTTTTACCTCACTTCAACCCTGGATTCACAGCCACACAGCTCAGTACCCCTGTCTAATGTCCTCCATACTATTGCTGCATTTCTGAGTGGGCTAAAAAATAAAAATAGCAGGAGTTGGTGGAAGTCCTTGACCCTTAGGCTGTGTGGGCAGGTTGAGTATTTGGTTGCAGAAATTTCTGCATCTCTGCCAAGAGATGCAGAAATGGTGCAAAACGTTCTGCAACAAAATACTCAACGTGTGCACATACCCTATGGATGTAGCCTGACATTTTAATTTTAAAAATAAAGAGATGCATGAGTGACAGGCGTAGGCCTGTTGCTCCCAGAACCCTGGCACTACAGACAAAAGACAATTTGGAGACCCTACTTGGAGGGTCATGCAACAGGAAAAGTGGCAACAATTGGCACAGACTACAGCTAGTGGAGTGCCGCAGGATGGATGCTTGGGACCGGCCCTGTAACAAGGACTGAACCAGCATTTCTACTTTTACCAGAGACAACAAGATGACAGACAGGCGTAGGCCTCTTGTTCCCAAAACCCTGGCACTACAGACAATATGGTCTTGGTAAAGGGATGGTTGGATAATAAGCCCCCGATTATTCCGCTATAAACCTCTACTTGCTAACCTCAGCCATAGGAACTCTGGAAGAATCTTTCCTTCATGTGTACAAAGTTTAAAAAAAGAGGACAAAAAATCTTTCGCCTTAATTTCCCGTTAAATGCAGATCCAATTATTTACCTTGTGCTAAGTTGTTAGACTAAACAATTGGCAGCGATGTGAATGTTCTGGTAACGACCGTCATTTTTTTCTATTTTGTCAACGTCAGCTACAAATAGCCACAAAATATATCGCTACGGATCACCGGGTACAATTTACTAGCTTTCAAGTCTGTTTGGGAATGTCTTTATAATTACCCAGGACTGAATGCCACATGTTGGCTACAGTAGCACTTTTTTAAGTCGGAATAGCGCAGGGATCATCAAAGTCAATCTTTGCCACATTTCCAGAATATTCTTCTCCCACGGGTGGACAATTCTCTTTTTATATATTTTGGAATGTCTTTGTAACAAACTTAGGGTAACAATCCCACATAGATTACAACAGCTCTCGTCCAGGTAAGCTCTGTGATTTGGGCAGGGAGTGGGAGAAGGTGAGCTGTGATCATCAACTATTGCGAATCTTGGATCATGTGTTATCTAACATTGTAGTCCTGTCTGTGATGATACTGAGATGACTGCTAAACAGAAAGTGTCAAACTATGTATTATATAATATTGTAGTCCTGTCTGTGATGATACTGAGATGACTGCTAAACAGAAAGTGTCAGACTATGTATTATATAATATTGTAGTCCTGTCTGTGATGATACTGAGATGACTGCTAAACAGAAAGTGTCAGACTATCTATTATATAATATTGTAGTCCTGTCTGTGATGATACTGAGATGACTGCTAAACAGAAAGTGTCAGACTATCTATTATATAATATTGTAGTCCTGTCTGTGATGATACTGAGATGACTGCTAAACAGAAAGTGTCAGACTATGTATTATATAATATTGTAGTCCTGTCTGTGATGATACTGAGATGACTGCTAAACAGAAAGTGTCAGACTATGTATTATATAATATTGTAGTCCTGTCTGTGATGATACTGAGATGATTGCTAAACAGAAAGTGTCAGACTATGTATCATATAATATTGTAGTCCTGTCTGTGATGATACTGAGATGACTGCTAAACAGAAAGTGTCAGACTATCTATTATATAATATTGTAGTCCTGTCTGTGATGATACTGAGATGACTGCTAAACAGAAAGTGTCAGACTATGTATTATATAACATTGTAGTCCTGTCTGTGATGATACTGAGATGACTGCTAAACAGAAAGTGTCAGACTATCTATTATATAATATTGTAGTCCTGTCTGTGATGATACTGAGATGACTGCTAAACAGAAAGTGTCAGACTATGTATTATATAATATTGTAGTCCTGTCTATGATGATACTGAGATGACTGCTAAAAGGAAAGTGTCAGACTATGTATTATATGATATTGTATTCCTGTCTGTGATGATACTGAGATGATTGCTAAACAGAAAGTGTCAGACTATGTATTATATAATATTGTAGTCCTGTCTGTGATGATACTGAGATGACTGCTAAACAGAAAGTGTCAGACTATGTATTATATAACATTGTAGTCCTGTCTGTGATGATACTGAGATGACGGCTAAACAGAAAGTGTCAGACTATGTATTATATAATATTGTAGTCCTGTCTGTGATGATACTGAGATGACTGCTAAAAGGAAAGTGTCAGACTATGTATTATATAATATTGTAGTCCTGTCTGTGATGATACTGAGATGATTGCTAAACAGAAAGTGTCAGACTATGTATTGTATAATATTGTAGTCCTGTCTGTGATGATACTGAGATAACTGCTAAACAGAAAGTGTCAGACTATGTATTATATAACATTGTAGTCCTGTCTGTGATGATACTGAGATGACTGCTAAACAGAAAGTGTCAGACTTTGTATTATATAATATTGTAGTCCTGTCTGTGATGATACTGAGATGACTGCTAAACAGAAAGTGTCAGACTATGTATTATATAATATTGTAGTCCTGTCTATGATGATACTGAGATGACTGCTAAAAGGAAAGTGTCAGACTATGTATTATATAATATTGTAGTCCTGTCTGTGATGATACTGAGATGACTGCTAAACAGAAAGTGTCAGACTATGTATTATATAATATTGTAGTC
Source organism: Anomaloglossus baeobatrachus (assembly GCF_048569485.1). Taxonomy (NCBI): domain Eukaryota; kingdom Metazoa; phylum Chordata; class Amphibia; order Anura; family Aromobatidae; genus Anomaloglossus; species Anomaloglossus baeobatrachus. The sequence goes on along the minus strand of NC_134356.1, from coordinate 45,210,708 downwards.
CTGTCTGTGATGATACTGAGATGATTGCTAAACAGAAAGTGTCAGACTATGTATTATATAATATTGTAGTCCTGTCTGTGATGATACTGAGATGACTGCTACACAGAAAGTGTCAGACTATGTATTATATAATATTGTAGTCCTGTCTGTGATGATACTGAGATGACTGCTAAACAGAAAGTGTCAGACTATGTATTATATAATATTGTAGTCCTGTCTGTGATGATACTGAGATGATTGCTAAACAGAAAGTGTCAGACTATGTATCATATAATATTGTAGTCCTGTCTGTGATGATACTGAGATGACTGCTAAACAGAAAGTGTCAGACTATGTATTATATAATATTGTAGTCCTGTCTGTGATGATACTGAGATGACTGCTAAACAGAAAGTGTCAGACTATCTATTATATAATATTGTAGTCCTGTCTGTGATGATACTGAGATGACTGCTAAACAGAAAGTGTCAGACTATCTATTATATAATATTGTAGTCCTGTCTGTGATGATACTGAGATGACTGCTAAACAGAAAGTGTCAGACTATGTATCATATAATATTGTAGTCCTGTCTGTGATGATACTGAGATGACTGCTAAAAGGAAAGTGTCAGACTATCTATTATATAATATTGTAGTCCTGTCTGTGATGATACTGAGATGACTGCTAAACAGAAAGTGTCAGACTATCTATTATATAATATTGTAGTCCTGTCTGTGATGATACTGAGATGACTGCTAAACACAAAGTATCAGACTATGTATTATATAATATTCCAGTCCTGTCTGTGATGGAGCTGCGGCACCACTGGAAATGTGCCTGTACCGGAGGTGAGAATAGGTTTTATTGTTTTACCTGAGGGAAACACGTTGAATCAGAAGGGGTTGTCCAAGTACTGGACAACATTTTTAAGGAACCTGCTCCCTCTTGATGGTTTTGTCTTTTGCTCACCCTTCGCTGGTGCATGAGGCATGTTCTAACATCATGACGTAACGTTCCTCAAACCACCAGATCACATGGGGCAATGAGCGTCATGATATGTGTCAAAATCTTGCTGACCCCCAAAGAGCAGTAAAAAATGAAGAGTAGACCGGAGTGGGAGCCAGTGGAGGACCGGCGGGGAGTTGCTGGGGCAGAGGCACGCTAGGTACGGGGAAGTACCAAGCGAGCGGCGAAAGGTAAGGGAAGGGGGAGATGGTGACCCCTGACCAAACCTACAGCTGGTCCCTTAGGTCCCTCACCACCCTAGATTCTGCATCTGTGCGCCGAGCTGGATACCTGACCCTAGTGCTGGACCCTAAATAGGGAATGGATGGCATGAACTCTTTGTAAATGCTAAAGGAAGACACAATGAGGACACATGGGGGAAGAAGCATCAACTACTTATCATTAGACGACACAGGCAGGAGTTCAGCAAAGCTTCAGCGATGATACACCAGAGGAGTACAAGCCACCTGCTTGCAACCAGAGCTAGAATGAACTGAATACTATCACCAGCACCAGTTCAAGAAAGGAAGGGGTATTTAAGCACCAAGAGAATACTGATGATCAGCAGCTGGGTGGAGGCGAGCTCCTGCTGGGTCCAAAAGGAGGAGAGATAAAAATCCAGCAGGAAAGCTACCTGTTACAATGAATACTAACAGCAGGAACAATGGAAAGCCAGAGAGCACTTTGCACAGCCAAACACTGTGACCTTCTATTGCTGGAAACCACATGACTGTCTGTCTCTAGTGACACACCCGTGTACGGCAGGAACATAAGAGGGGCGAGATGAGTATAAGATTTTATTGTTTTGGAGGATTGCAATGGAGCTGCAGGGGCAGGAACATAAGAGGGGTGAGATGAGTATGAAATTTTATTGTTTTAGAGGATTGGCATGGAGCTCCAGGGGCAGGGACATAAGAGGGGTGAGATGAGTATGAGATTTTATTATTTTGGAGGATCGGCGGGGAGCTGCAGGGGCAGGGACATAAGAGGGACGAAATGAATATGAGATTTTATTATTTTAGAGGATCAACGTGGAGCTGGAGGGGCAGGGACATAAGAGGGGCGAAATAAGTTTGAGATTTTATTGTTTTGGAGGATTGGCGGGGAGTTTCAGAGGCAGGGACATAAGAGGGGCAAAATGAGTATGAGATGTTATTGTTTTAGAGGATCGGTGTGGAGCTGCAGGGGCAGAACCATAAGAGGGGCGAGATAAGAATGAGATTTTATTGTTTTGGAGAATCGTCGGGGAGCTGCAGGGGCTTGGACATAAGAGGGGCGAGATAAGTATGAGATTTTATTGTTTTGGAGGATTGGCGGGGAGCTGCAGGGACAAAAGAGGGTCAAAATAAGTTTGAGATTTTATTGTTTTGGAGAATCGTCGTGGAGCTGCAGGGGCAGGGACATAAGAGGGGCGAGATAAGTATGAGATTTTATTGTTTTTAAATTGTTTTTTTTACATTTTCCGAATCAGGTTTCTCAGCTGCCAAATTTCGAATTTTGGCAGTTTTGCCCGTCTCTAAAAGTGATAATTTATCAAAGTCTCCATGCACCACTGTCATTAGCAGAGAGAAAATCCCTGAATGGGTGGTAGGTAGAGTGACTGGCCACTGTGACACACAGAAGGAATTACTTTCCTCCACAGCCTGTAAGAAGATTTTCTTATCAGGAAAATGAATGACTTCCTTACAAAGAAAGACAGCCAGTGCAGAGAAGGCGAAACATACACAGAAAGAGCGAGGGCACGCAGAGAGACAGATTTATTGAGGGTGAAGATAAATAGATGGATACAGAGATGAATACATTAGTATCACAGGTAGCCGGGGCAGACAGACAGGAGAAGAAGAAAGAAGGAATTAGTGATTGTGCCGCCCGGGTTATCATACACAGTTGGATGAAAAATTGATTGGAAATTAGGTTGCACAAGGAGATTATCTAAGGGCTCCTGTCCGTGGACCATATTTGACTATAAATCTATGGGAAGCCGATGCCGGGGAAGCAGAGCATGAATAATGATGGCTAATTGTTTACTGTACAAATAATGTCAGAACAGAACCTATATTTCTTGTTTGGCTGACTTACTTCCAAGTCCCAGGGGGGAGGAAGACGAGGAATCAGGTCACTGATTACAACATTCAATTTTGGGGTCACCTACCGGGATAACTCAGCTTGTAATAATAATGATGGCTGTGTATTACAGGCGCCATGATGAGAAATCTGCTCAAGGGTGTGTTTCTGTAGCACCCCTGAAGCCATCAGGAGCTATAAGGTACTGCACCCTGTCTAAGATGCAGGGTCTACCATCAGGAACCCGGAAGACCAGTGCCGGTAACACCAAAACACATATACTGTATAATCCCTGTTTTTCCCTAAGACTGGTGACAGACTAGAGTTGGACCCAATGGATGGCCACCCAAGGGTGGAGCCGATCCAGTCCACTAGACGACAACCAGGGAGGAGGGGTCAGACAGTCAGGAAGTGGAAGTGAGAAGAGACAGACGTAACCGCACTGACGAAAAAGTGTAGTGACCTGTCAGGCGCAGGTGTGTGGTTGCCGAAGGAGTACGGTGGAGTACTCTCGGAACCATAGCACCGACGGGGTACAGAGCCCAAGGTCAGGCAAACTCTCCAGGCAGACCTGATAAAATCTGCACAGTGAGGGGACCATCCAGGACCTCACTGACTGTAAAGTCCGGGGGCACCAGCAGTGACACAAGAACCAGGGACCGGAACGGAACACCGACCCTACAGGGTTCACATTGCCCGCCGTATGGACTAAAGACTGAGAGACTACAAGAAGGGGACCTTCAGACTCTCCACCCACCAACTAGAGAAGGGTGCAGGGGAAAGAAGCCACCAGGTCACCAAACCGGCACTGGGACTAAGGGGACCGGTGGTGAGGACCAGCCTTCCTCCGGGTACCAGCCATCAAACTGCTGTGAGTAAAGAACCCAGTTACACTGCAATCCCTTGTGTGGTCTACCTTCTTTCCGCACCTAAATCAATCACCTGCCCCCTGAGGCCCAGGCTCTACTTGCAGAGGGCCTAACATCCAGGCTGCCATTAACATCAGCCTTAGCGGTGAGAGACTGTGCAGCGGCGGCTCCATCTATCAAGCCGCAACCTGCAAGTGGCGTCACAACAAAAACTTTTATTATTTCTCCCCTCTATATAATCCCCTTTAAAAGCGACCCCCAAGGTCACGGAACCGGGCAACGGCCACCCAGTGAACTGTCCCCATAAATATACAGCCCAGGACCCCATAGTACTGGGGCGAGTCATTTCTGCATGGTAATTTTTGGCGTTACATCAGGTATTACCTGTTAATATAAACATAGATATCACTGATGTATCCCTCCAAATCCATGGCACTTGGAAACAGTGCCACTTTTTTGTGTGGTAGTGTTGGGTATTGCAGTTGAGTGGCAACACAAGGCAGGATATGAATACTGCTCCAGTTTATTTTAACCCGTGTTGGGGACGTTACCAATACATTTGTAAACAATAAAGATTAACCAGACTTTTATATTGATGGTCTATACTTAGGATAGGTCAACAATATCTGAGAGATGGGGACTTACACCCGGCACCCCCACCGTTCATCTGTTCCCGATGCCGCCGGCAGTAAGTGGTTGGTAGCGGAGTTGCTTGGCTCCGTCAGTGGCATAGTGGTACTGCATATCTGCCCCCTATTCGAATCAATAGGGGGAATAGGGGGAATAGGTGCCATACCTGCCGCAGACACTGTACAGTTGTCGACTGAGGACTTCTTCCCGATTCTGGAATCATGGCCGGCTGATCAGTGGGGGTGCCGGGTGTCAGACCCCATTGATCAGATATTGATGACCTATCAGGATAGGCTATCAAAGTAAATGTCCCGGACAATCCTATTTAAAGGATAAGGAAGAACTCATATAGCTATGGGGGTTCCACCACAGGGACACCCACTGATTTTGAGAATGAGGTTCTAAAGTTCCCTATGTGTATAGGATAGAGGCCGAGCATGCACATCTCTCTATTCATTGTTTATGGGAGTCCCAAAAGAATGTAGCTCTGTACTATTATTACTTATTAACTTTTAAGACTCATACCTGCCTTGGAAGTTCTGTGTTAGACTCCTCCTGTATATAGTAGCATACAATAAAGTAGTTAAGTGTTGGGACTAGCCCACAATGGGAGGGGTTAGTTCAAAGGGAAAGAGAAGGTTTCCTTCTAGAATGTGAAGACCCAGCATGTGAAAGGAGCAGACGTATCTTCTGAAGGACATCAAGGCCACATGCAGTGGGTGACCTGTGACAGGAGAAAGGAGACCGGAGCAGAGATAGCGTGATCCTAAATTGGTGACTGAGACATAGAGCGCTAGACGACGTCTAGTCTAGAGACCAACCTTCCTACAAAGTGGCCCCCAGGCTGAAGGTCATCAAGGCCACATGCAGTGGGTGACCTGTGGCAGGAGAAAGGAGACCGGAGCGGAGATAGGGTGATCCTGAAGTGGTCACTGAGACATAGCGCGCTAGACTACATCTAGTCTAGAGACCAACTTCCTACAGTGGCCCCCAGGCTGAAGCTCATGAAGGCCACATGCAGTGGTGACTTGTGACAAGATAAAAGAGACCAGTGTTAAGATAACGTTACTCTGAAGTGGTGACTGAGACACAGAGCGCTAGACTACATCTAGGCTAGAGAAGGCCTTCCTACAGAGTGTCCCCCAGGTTGAAGGGTCCGGTTGATGAAATTCTAGCGGTAGGGCCCCAGGTTACGTACAGCTTAAAGGTAACGGGCCGCCAAGTATTGGGGCATGAGCAAAGTTGACTTTTCCAGGCTGAGTTTCCTTAATCATCTGGGAACTAAAGGCTCTACTCCGACCCTTCTGGCAAACCCCTTGACCCCTCTCCTATGAGAAGACTAGATATGGAGCCATGGAAAGGGAAAGTGACTATTGCGAATTGGATTTTACCACTTGTGCGTTGTGCTTGGACTCACAGGACCAGTAAGAACGGAAGCCATCCAGGGGGAACTTAAAGTGTGTCTAAAGAGGAGCTGGAAATTATGTGCCCGCTCTCTCATTTATATAGTTGATGAGGAACCATTAAGTAAAGTTTGGTTCTGTAAACTGATCTGGTGGTCTTTTTGTCGGTACGAGTCGTCAACTGGTCCTGACCACCCGAAACCATTGACACCATGCAGCCTACACAGCCAAAGTCCACACACCCAGCCAGTACCATGTCATCCATGTAGTGTTCCGGGGTGTCAAGAGTCAACACCTCACCCATGACTACTACGGCACTCTACATATTCAAACTAAAAAACAATAAAAAGGAATAAGTTAAAAATAGCAAAAATTAATAATAAAAAAAGAGGAGTTAGAAGATACATATCAGATACTTTTCCCAGTTTCTGTGTCTATAAAAGTGAATTTCTCTTTAGTGCGGATACAATAGCAGCCTGGATTTAATGATTTCCATGATCCGATCTTGCCCCGGGGGTTAATGGGATCATCATTTATAGGTTCGTAATTCTGCTTCGTTTACATGCCATACAAAACACACCGACTGCGGACGATCAGAGGCCGCGAGGCTCCGTTTACTGTCCCGTTTTATTAAGTTGGACTGAGAAGTGTTATGAATACCAGCGCTCAGAGCAGGAAACAGGCAGCGGCGAGGAGAGCGAGGAGAGCTGGCTCCACGCCACAGGTTGAAGATTCAATCTGCTTGTAATAGGAGGTGATTATTGAGGACTAGCGGGAAGATGACGGATGTTTTCCTGTTAAAATGACAGCTTGGGCAGAGCTACAGAGCTTGGAGGACTGTCTGCCTGCCCTGGAATTTCACAAGTACTAAGCCCAGCGTTAATGGGTTAAAGTAATTGTTTGGCTCAGATTTCTTTTTTTTTTTCAATTCCCCATTAGCGAATTCTGAGCTTTATAAATGGGGGTCACTATATAGGACCCTCGTCTATTAGACACAGCAGAAAGTGACCGCAAAGAGCGCAACTACATCACCGGCGCTCGCGCGAGGGAAACTTTATGCACAACCCCGCGCTAGGGGCACTGCGAAATGCGCCTGCGCGAGACTCTAGCAGCGTGGGCGGCATCATCCATGTAAATCATGATTGGGGGACGGCGAACAGCGGCAGGAGGGGGGCCAGAAGACGAATTAGAGCCCGCCCATCTGTCCAACCAAACTCATTCTTTTAGGGGTCTGCAAGGGGGGCCAGCAACAAGGTGCACCTTCCTAGAATGCAGCCCCGGAGCTGCAGAAGGTGATATTTTTGATTTAGTAGGGAAAAAACTGATGACAGGTTCCCTTTAAAATCTAGATAAGATTAAGTCCGGCATTTTAGAAACCTATTGTAGAAAAAACCCCAGATATGGATGGGAGTAATGAACCCCATGATGAATGTCTATGGACAGAGGCACCATACAAACTATAGGGGCCCAAAGCTAAATTTCCAACAGGACTAGTCTACTTATATGGGGGAAAAGAGTCTGTTTCGGCCTCCTTTAGGCTCCAGGACATGAGTGCAACTGCAATCTCTGACCCCCGAATATTGACCAATCTGCTCATGAATAACTGGAATATCCCGGTGTATGAGAAACACAACGCTCGGTGGTTGTATAATCCTTCTGCGGCTCTTGCTACAATTAAGCACGGAACTTATTAAGCACCATCTTTAATTCAAACACTGCTGCGCTTGCACCTTCTCCCTTTGTGTGCTCGCTGGGAGATTTTTTTTCTATTCCAGATACTGCTGACGAGATGTTTTCTACACAACCAAGGGGGGAGGAATTAAACATTTACGTGAAAATAAAAGGATTTTCCCACTTACAGGCACCATACAATCATGTAGTAATAGGTTATCAACAGTACACATATATATATATATATATATACATATATCTAATATATAAAGCTTAATGTGTGTGTGTGTGTGTGTGTATGTCCGGGATTGGCATCTTCACCGTCGCAGATACAGCCACAAAATTTTGCACACTCACACTTCTGGACCCCGAGAGCGTCATAGGCTATGTTTTGAGGGGAAATTCTAACCCCGCTCTTTACAGTTATTCACCAAAAAACCTGCCTCCATTAAAGTGAATGGAGCAGGGAGCCACAGTGCAGCCAGAACTTCAGAAGAATGCGCAGCCACGCCCTTATATGGAATGTTGGCGTGTCACAATGCAGCCAGGGAAAGAGACAGACACAGACAGGGAAAGAGACAGACACAGACAGGGTAAGAAACAGACATAGACAGGGTAAGAGACAGACACAAAGAGACAGACTGACAGGGAAAGAGACATACAGGGAAAGAGAGAGACAGGTTAAGAGACAGACATAGACAAAGAGACTGAGACAGACACAGGGAAACAGACAGACAGGGAAAGAGAGGGAAAGAGACAGACAGGGTAAGAGACAGACAAAGACAGGTAAAGAGACAGACACAGGAAACAGACAGAGGGAAAGAGGGAAAGAGACAGACAGGGAAAGAGAGGGAAAGAGACAGACAGGGAAAGAGAGGGAAAGAGACAGACGGGGAAAGAGACAGACAGGGAAAGTGACAGATAGATAGACAGACAGGGAAAGAGATTGAGACAGACGGAGAAAGAGACAGAGACAGTCAGAGACAGACAGGGAAAGAGACAGACAAAGAAATAGAGAGAGAAACAGACAGGGAAAGAGACAGACAGGGAAAGAGAGAGAGAGAGACAGAGAGATATATACAGAGGAGGAGACAGACAGAGAATGGGAGAGAAAAAGAGAGACCGTTACTATCCCAGGCGTTAATACATTCTATTCATACATTCTATCCCGGGAATGTTAATACATTCTATTTTGTTAACAACAGTTATTAACCCGGGCGAAGCCGGGTAGTACAGCCAGTATATATATATATATATATATATATATATATATATAAAACCCAACAGTTTATATAGATACAAAATGTTAATGTTATGGTGAAGAATCAACAAGTGGACACAATTGTGAAGTTGAACGAAATTTATTGCTTATTTTAAACTTTTGTAAAAAAGAAGAACCTGAAAATTGGGGCGTGCAATATTATTCATCCCCTTTACTTTCAGTGCAGCAAACTCACTACAGAAGTTCATTGAGGATCTCTGAATGATTCAATGTTGTCCTAAATGACTGATGATGATAAATATAAGCCCCTGTGTGTAATGAAGCCTCCGTATAAATGCACCTGCTCTGTGATAGTCTCAGGGTTCTGTTTAACCCTGCTGTACTGTTCGGGTCAATATGACCCGAAATGATTTTTGAGACCCTGCAGATTTGGAGCGCGTTCACGGGGTCAGATCAACCCATAATCGGCAGGTAATTGCTGTTGGTGACTTGTGATGTAGATTCCGCACCTCAGATCTGTAAAACGCTGATTCTTCCGCAGCTTTTCACAAATTTCATCCTATACAGTCGCATGTAAAAGTTTGCGCACCCCTAGTGAAAATTACTGTTATTGTAAACTGTTCAGCAAGTTGAAGGTGAAATGATTTCTAAAAGGCATAAAGTCAAAGTGATACATTTCCTTTGTATTTTAGGCCAAAAAAAAGTATTTTCATCTTTTGTATTTTAAAAATCACAAAAAGGAAAATGGGCCAATGCAAACGTTTGGACACCCTCAGATAACCTTGACCAAGGTTTGAGACCTTAACTAGCCTGTAGTTTTGTCTTGTTCTCTATCATCATTAGGAAAGGCCAGGTGATGCAAATTTCATAGCCAACCTCCTCCAACCTTGTGCCAAAAACCAGCAGCCATGGAATCTTCTAAACAGCTGCCTGGCACTCTGAAAATTAAAATAGTTGAGGCCCACAAAGCAGGAAAAGGCTATAAGAAAATAGCAAACCGGTTTCAAGTTGTCCTTTCCTCAGTATAAATTTAATTAAGAAATGGCAGTTACCAGTAACAGTGGAGGTCAAGACAAGGTCTAAAAGACCAAGCAATATTTCTGTAAGTGCTGCTCCTGGATTGCTAGAGAGGCAAACCAGAACCTCCTGCCTGACTGCAAAAGACCTTTAGGAAGATTTAGCAGAATCTGGAGTTGTGGTACATTGTTCTACTGTTCAGAGACACCTGCACAAATATGGCCTTCATCATCATAAAATTCAGCCTCCACTAACCTTGTGCCAAAATACAGCAGCTATTGGTTCTTCTAAGTAGCTGCCTAGCACTCTGAAAATGAAAATGGTAGAGGCCCACAAAGCAGGAGAAGGCTATAAAAAGATAGCAAAGTGTTTTCAAGTTGCCTTTTTCTCAGTTTGAAATGTAATTAACAAATGGCAGTTACCAGGAACAGTGGAGGTCAAGATAAGTTCTGGAAGACCAAGCAAAATGTCTTTGAGAGGTGCTCATAGGATTGCTAGAGAGGCAAACCAGAACCTCTGCATGACTGCGAAAGACCTTTTGGAAGATTTAGCAGAATCTGGAGTTGTGGTACATTGTTCTACTGTTCAAAGACACCTGCACAAATATGGCCTTCATGAAAGAGTCATTAGAATAAAACCTCTCTTGCATCCTCACTAAAAATTCAGCCTCTCACCTTGAGTCAAAAAAAAAACAGCAGCTGTGGAATCTTCTAAGTAGCTGCCTAGCACTCTGAAAATGAAAATGGTAGAGGCCCACAAAGCAGGAGAAGGCTATAAAAAGATAGCAAAGTGTTTTCAAGTTGTCTTTTCCTCAGTCTAAATTTAATTAAGAAATGGCAGCTACCAGGAACAGTGGAGGTCAAGATAAGTTCTGGAAGACCAAGCAAAATTTCTTTAAAGGGTGTTGATAGAATTGCTAGAGAGGCAAACCAGAACCCCTGTTTGACTGCAAAAGACCTTCATGAAGATTTAGCAGAATCTGGAGTTGTGGTACATTGCCTGCACAAATATGGCCTTCATGGAAGAGTCATGAGAAGAAAACCTCTCTTGTATCCTCACTTTAAAATTCAGCCTCCTCTCACCTTGAGCCAAAAAACAGCAGCCATGGAATCTTCTAAGCAGCTGCCTGGCACTCTGAAAATTAAAATGATGGAGACCCACAAAGCAGGAGTCATTTTGACCAAGGTTTCCCAAACTTTTACATACTGCTGTACAATACAATTTAATAGAGGAGGATTGCCGCATTTCTAGTAGGTTTTGTAACAGATTTGTGACCAAATCTGAATTTGGAAATCTTTCGCAATGTGTGAACATAATCCTATGTGCTGCACCTAAGTGACTAAGGGTAGGAATACTTATTACACACTTTCTTATTATAGAGCAATTCTAGGATATTCCATGTTGTAGTCAATTAGCGTCGTGTTCTGCTACGAGACACGGGCGCAGGACGTCAGGTGCGCAGAACTCATCACGGCTATCAGTATGTAACGTCCATGTTCATTTTCCTGAAGAAACAACCTCTCAACCTCCTGATTCACTTGATCCATTACAAGGTTTAAACATGAAAGCCCCAAAGAGAATTAAATTAGCGAGGAAGCTCAGAGGGAGCTGGATTTGCATCTATCCCACTTAGGAAAGGAGATTAGCTGACCCCTGTGTGAGTCAGCCGGGGGAGCGTAGGGCAGGTTCTCTGTCAAACACAGACAAACCGTGTTATGGAGGCAATCAAAATGGGAAGGTTAACTGCATCCGAAAGAATTACAAAAAAAATATATAGATAAATCCTAAAAGCGCATACATTCACTTCCCATGACATCAGCACATACATACTTGTCCTCACTTCAATTTTAGACCTGGGTAACGCTACTCTAAATCCTTGCCGATGAGTTATTTTTTAATATATATATATATATATTTTTTTTTATATATATATATATATATATATATATATATAAAATTATTATTATTATTATTTATTATATTATTTTATATTTAATTTATTTTGTCTACATAGCACCAACAGATGCCTTTGTGCCGTACTGGAACTAGTGAGGGTCGAAATCTCATTGCTCTACTTAGACCTATAAGGCTATGTCCCCACGATGATTTTCTGCACCTATATTGTAAACTAGGTCACTTATGGTTTTTTTCCCATTGCATTCTTTTCTATTTTTTTTTATTTAACATGCCTTTTTATCACAATTTTTGGCTCCACATTTTTCGTCTATTAATGATGTTATGTTTGAAATAAAGCTGCGATTTTTTTTAAATTTTTTTTTTTTATATTTCCTGATATTTGTCTTTGACAAAAATTGATTGATATAGTCCTGTGCGGATTTTATGCATTTTAACTGCCGTTTTTTTCGCATCTGATGCAATTCTATTGGGAAAATCTTGGCATAAAACTCAGCGTATCTGTAAGAAAAATGTACATATTGCAGATTTGAAACAAGCACCGCAGGTCAATTTACGCTACCATAACTGGTGTATGGGGCCCAGTGAATTACTTAGCTTTATTAAGCTCTGGTCCCAGGTACCCCTCTTCACCAGGTCCCAGTCACAGCCGCAGCAGAGGGGGCTGGCCGTGACTGGCTACACATGCTTAATTTGCATGCGAAGCCCTTCTAGGGTATTGCATGCAAATTAGCCATGTTGCATAAGCAATGTCATTGGAGCTAAGCACCGGCACGTCATCAAGCTGCCCAGCGCGCAGCAGCGTGATGAGGTCATCACTCTACATCCTCATCCCACTGCTGCAGGCATTGCAGAGCTGCGGAGGTGGCGAGGATACGGCGTCCGGTGAGGAAAGATAGGCGCTCCGTGAGCTGAAGCGGGGGGCTTGCTGACCCCAGTCCCTGCCTTGCTACAGCTGGATGTGTGTCTGTCCATGATTTTTTTTTGTAGGCTATCCAGAAAAAAATAAAAAGTCAATTTGGCAACCCCGGTGAGACAAAATTTGGCTTTTGACGCTGTGGTTGGTTCATGCCCAGAACACCTGACATGTCCCTGTTCTGCCTTCAACTTTGCTACTTCTAAAGCTCAATGCCAATATTGTTTTTGACTATTTTTCTATTTTATAAGTGTTTTTGTAGATATTTCTAGATATTTTCTGTCTAAGTTCCTTAGTTGTTTCCCATTTCTTTGTTGATTTAATACTAACATATCTTCGAGACGTGGCATTTAAAGGGTTAGTCCATGTCATCCTGTAATCCCAGAGATTCTCACGTCCCCCGACTCCCTTAAACGATGCAGCAGATGTCGGGCTGATGCTCTAGAACGGAAGCCCGGGGTTGAGGCTCGCTGCTGTGACAGGCTCCCTTCTCTCTGGGCCGCATCCTTTGGAGCATATTTTTCTTAGCTTGCTGCCCGGAAACTCTCTGATGCACGATTACTTCTATTAAACTGGGAAGACTTTTTTCCTGGGTCTAATGGCAGTGGCTACTTTGTTAGTTTTGGAGGTGGGCAGGGGGCCCCCGCAGCGGTACCGGCCGCTTCCCCTAACAAGAGACTGTTGTTCTTGTCAAAGCCGTAGAACCATTTGGACTGAAAGAGTTAATTCATTGCATCGATGATGGAGTTACAGGGGGCCGGGGCGGCGGGGGGCGGCATCCAGGGGGAAACAACTGGTTTTTCTAAGATGCGTACTTTTTGAGCTACAAATTTATAGTCCTCTTTAATATCGGGTGAACCTGCTCACAGCCGCCCGTCTAATGTGTATGGGCTGTTCCCAATGCTGCTCTGACAGCTGATGAAGATCAGGCATGTTGAATTTTTATGGCCTGATCCTTTTGGTCTCGCTCTGTATTGAAAATACATGCGTGCTCTCCAGAATTGAACGCGCATGCTTATCTAGAATTGGACGCACATGTGTATACAGAGCCGAACATACATATGCATCCAGAACTAGGTGTGCATGTGTATCCAGAACTAGGTGTGCACGCAGAACCAGAACTGAATGTACATGTCTATCCTGAATTGGATGTGCATGTATATCAAGAACTGAGTGCACATGCGTATCAAGAGTGTACATGTGTACCCAGAACTGAGTGTACATGTGTACCCAGAACTGAGTGTACATGTGTATTCTGACCTGAGTGTACATGTGTATTCAGAAATGAGTGTACATGTGTATCCTGACCTGAGTGTACATGTGTATCCAGAACTGAGTGTACATGTGTATCCAGAACTGAGTGTACATGCGTATTGAGTGTGTACATGTGTATCCAGAACTGAATGTACATGTGTATCCAGAACTGAGTGTACATGTGTATCCTGAACTGAGTGTACATGAATATCCAGAACTGAGTGTACATGCATATCCATAACTGAGTGTACATGCATATCCAGAACTGAGTGTACATGTGTATCCAGAACTGAGTGTACATGTGTATCCAGAACTGAGTGTACATGTGTATCCAGAACTGAGTGTACATATGTATTCAGAAATGAGTGTACATGTGTATCCTGAACTGAGTGTACATGCGTATCAAGAGTGTACATATGTAATCAGAACTGAGTGTACATGTGTATCCAGAACTGAGTGTACATGAGTATTCAGAAATGAGTGTACATGTGTATCCTGAACTGAGTGTACATGAGTATCAATAGTGTACATGTGTGTTTAGAACTGAGTGTACATGTGTATCCAGAACTAAGTGTACATGCGTATTGAGTGTGTACATGTGTATCCAGAACTGAATGTACATGTGTATCCAGAACTGAGTGTACATGCGTATCGAGTCTGTACATGTGTATCCAGAACTGAGTGTACATGTATATCCAGAACTGAGTGTACATGTGTATCCTGAACTGAGTGTACATGTGTATCCTGAACTGAGTGTACATGTGTATCCTGAAGTGAGTGTACATGACTATCCAGAACTGAGTGTACATGTGAATCCAGAACTGAGTGTACATGTGAATCCAGAACTGAGTGTACATGTGTATCCTGAACTGAGTGTACATGTGTATCCAAAACTGAGCATACTTGTGTATCCAGCATGCAAGCATATCCAGAGCTGAGCATGTTTGCATATCAGAACTGGGCGTACATGTGTATATAAAACTGAGCGTATAAGGTCGCAAGACTCAAAACATGCCTAAATGGAGAACCCCTCTGAGTTAGTGTCAGTCTTTACAGGAATTCTGGCATTCTTTGCATGCACCAGGAGGATCAGGATGAACAGTACAATATTATATGGGCCAAAAAAAAGAAATATCTAAAATCGCCTTTTATATTAATGATTATTTTCATCTTCAAAAGACTAGGTAAAAACTAAAATCTGCAACAACAATAATAATAATAGTAATTAAAACTGGTTTTCCTTTAGCGTCCACCTTCCCAACCTTTGCCGGTGCGAGAGAACACAAATGGTTCTACAATTATCCCAGCGCTGTTAATTAGTCCTAATCCTTTTTTGCATACGCTTTGATGATTTCATGACTACAAGGCGACCGTCTATATGAATAATACAGGAGACATTACTTGAAGCGATTATTACAAACTTCTTTGAAGACTCAACTGGAATATTATAGCGGGGATCAAGTGGGGGAAACTGCTTTTATACCGCGTTGGGGCATCATTTATTTATATGCTGACACAGTGATACTAACAAGCCTGTTATTGTGTTTACAATGATTATTAGTGTATTTAGATCTGCAGACTGAAGCGAAATGCGGCCACCCCAGCAGGACGCCAAAAACCGATAAATGGTGTTGACGTATCTTAAAGGGATAGGACAGAATGGTTATAGTACCGATATGTGGGGTGACGGGCTATAAACAAGATTAATATTTCAAGGGGATATATCAGTAGAAGATAACCTATTAATTAAATCAGATTTCTGTGACAGATTAATTTTTTACATAATTTTTGATGATTTTTTTTTTCACACTGGCCACTTTTAGACTATACTTCTTGTTTCTTTCGGAATGAGTTTTCAGCAGGATTATTATCTTCAGAGTCAGGATTAACACCTCTATATACAGCTAACTAGTGATGAGTGAGCACTACCATGCTCAGGTGCTCAGTACTCGTAACTAGTGATGAGTGGGCATTACCATGCTCGGGTGCTCAGTACTGGTAACTAGTAATAAGCGGGCACTACCATGCTCGGGTGGTCGGTACTCGTAACTAGTAATAAGCGGGCACTACCATGCTCGGGTGGTCGGTACTCGTAACTAGTGATGAGCGGGCACTACCATGCTCGGGTGCTCAGTACTCGTAACTAGTGATGAGCGAACACTACCATGCTCAGGTGCTCAGTACTCATGCATTGTAGTGCCCGCTCATCACTAGTTACGAATACTTAGCTCTCGAGCAAGGTAGTGCCCGCTCATCACTAGTTATGAGTACTGAACACCCAAGCATGGTAGTGCTCACTCATCACTAGTTACGAGTACTGAACACCCGAGCATGGTAGTGCCCGCTCATCACTAGTTATGAGTACCAAGCACCCGAGCATGGTAGTGCCCGCTCATCACTAGTTACGAGTACAGAGCTCCCGATCATGGTAGTGCCCGCTCATCACTAGTTACGAGTACTGAACACCCGAGCATGGTAGTGCCCGCTCATCACTAGTTATGAGTACCAAGCACCCGAGCATGGTAGTGCCCGCTCATCACTAGTTACGAGTACAGAGCTCCCGATCATGGTAGTGCCCGCTCATCACTAGTTACGAGTACTGAACACCCGAGCATGGTAGTGCCCGCTCATCACTAGTTATGAGTACCAAGCACCCGAGCATGGTAGTGC
This sequence comes from Anomaloglossus baeobatrachus, assembly GCF_048569485.1. NCBI lineage: Eukaryota > Metazoa > Chordata > Amphibia > Anura > Aromobatidae > Anomaloglossus > Anomaloglossus baeobatrachus. The sequence goes on along the minus strand of NC_134356.1, from coordinate 45,194,091 downwards.
CCGCTCATCACTAGTTACGAGTACTGAGCTCCCGAGCATGGTAGTGCCCGCTCATCACTAGTTACGAGTACTGAACACCCGAGCATGGTAGTGCCCGCTCATCACTAGTTATGAGTACCAAGCACCCGAGCATGGTAGTGCCCGCTCATCACTAGTTACGAGTACTGAACACCCGAGCATGGTAGTGCCCGCTCATCACTAGTTACGAGTACTGAGCACCCGAGCATGGTAATGCTCATTCATCCCTACTGATGACACAAGATCCACCCTTCACAATAAGCGATGTCACAGCTAACCTCCTCCCCCTCCTGTTCAATGACTAGTGACACCTCAATACAGTAAATAACACAGCATCCACCATTAACAATAAGTGAATGCCACTTTTCTCCTGAATCCGGCGATATTTTCCTTTTGTTCCTGCTCCTCTCCATTCCTGACATATGGCCTCCTCTTCCTTGTATATAAATTTAGTATTTTTAGCCAAGAGGGAGTAGTCTTTAACTGTCCTCTGTGGGCGTGTCCCTGAAGATCACACCCATTTGGCAATAAAATACAAGATTTATAAACAGGAAAGAGGAGGCCATATCTCAGGAATGGAGAGGCGCAGAAACACAAGAAAAACATCACCGGATTCAGGAGATCAGCGGCATTTTTACCAGGTGACAAAAATTACATATTTGTGGGAAGTGACCGGTCATCATGTGTGGTGACATAGGGAAGTATTTTGTTTTCCCCCTTTAAGTGATGTGTTATGAGTAACTGGGTCAAGTCAGAGTCTGCGGAGCTGTCATAAAGCTTAGCAGCTGCTAAACGCCACCGAAAATACCCTGTGATTACAACTGGGAGTACTGATGATACCTGGACCCATTTTTTTAGTGTTGAGGTGCTTGCTGCAGCATTCTTTAAATAGTCTCCTACTTCAGCATCCTGGGAACATAAAATGTCACGTTCGTGTGCGCCGCTCATTAATTAATATCCCAGCCTCTCTCGGCGCAGGCCGAGGTAAGAGTACTGTAAATATACATGAAAAATAAGTAATAATTCATGAATCCTGATTTGCATTTCTAAATATAAAATGTGTAAAACCCAGCTAATTAGCGCAAGTGAGGGCTAAGGGGTTTCTATAGCAACTCTGAAATATGCTAAATTATCATTTTTCGTCTAACGTATAGTTACGGCTGCTTTTGAGGTTTATATTGTTTATTTTGCTACCTTGATATAAGAGTGATGACGTGGCATCGTCCTATTGGTGGAAATTTCAGATTTCTCCTTTGATAGCCAATCAGGCTTGTAGAGGTGAATATTGCTGTATCATAATGGTCACCCCATTGAAGGAACCAGTCATGCATGTCCAAACAGGCTCGCGAATGCTTCATTAAAGGGGTTTTACATGGCTGACTTCTTTTTTCCAAAAACAGCGTGTATGGACAGATGTGGACTCCAGTGGAGTTAAACTGCAATACCAGTCAGAACCAATGGTCAAGAGTGGCGCTGTTTCAGGAAGAAAGCAGAGTTTTCTAATCCTGTAGCCAGTCACCAATGTATTATCCAGGAACAGTTTGACAGTGGTGTCCTTCAATATGCTGACTTTGAACTATAACAGGATGTGGCATATTATTTAAGTCTGTAAGGAGTCATGGGGGTGGAGCTTGTTCTCTGACTAGTCAACCTGGCCAGTCCTCCTTTTTGTTTGATAGACATCCTACATTCAGACAGCAACTGATTGTTAGGAGAAGCTAAAGTCCCTTAGACATTGTGTCTATTTCATTCTGGCCATTGAATGGTTAACTATCACTGGGTGTGATGGGATAACCAAGGCACAGGGCTCCTAAACTGGCCCTCAGGCTAGGGGGGCCCTATCTGTCCCTGATCCCAGAGATACGTCTGATGGTGACAATGTCTGGGCCGCCTTCTTTGCCCTGCTCCTGTAGAGCCCTGTTCTAATACCCCTTCTCTTTCACCCCAGGTGAGGACTGGGACAGGAGTGGTAGAACTGACATATATGGACAAACAGGGAAAAACCAAAACTTGATCACACGGAGTTATCAGACAAGTGATAAGGAGCAAAATAAATGCAGGGAGGAAACAATGAGACAACAACAAAACTCCACAACTCCATTCACGAAGCACTACAATCACCAGCAGACTAAGGACTAAGATACAACAGCACATGGAAAGGGAGTAGCTAAAGCTATAGTCAGCATGGGAAAACAGGCTCCTCCATCTTAAAAAGGCGATGAGTGACTGTGATAGGTCTCCCACAACATGTGATCCAAGAGGTAACAAGCAGGCTATGAGAAATTAACTCCTGTAAGCCCAATCACTAATGAGCACACAGTTTGTCGACGCCTGAGCCTGTCTGTGTAACTCAGAAGCACTAAAGGAGGCATAGTGAAGAGTGCCAGACTCTGCAGTGTGAACAGCGTCAGATGCCGCAATGACACTCGCTGAGTTAGAGCCAAACACTGTGTAACATTAGTCGTGTAATATATGGTTAGACCTGGCACCACTCCTGTCTATGACATCAGTATACAGACGGGGGGTATTTTCTAAAGAGGACCTTTCACTGGATTTTTTTAATGTAAGCTGAGTTCCTCCTCCAATTGCCACTGATGCTGGAACAGTTTTTCTTTTTATTCTGTGCCTCTCGGTTCCAAAGTTATGCCCTAGGGTAATAATGGTGTAAAATTTTACATTCAACCAACTGGGAGTGTACATCAGAACTTTTCTGCGAGTGTTTTCATTTTTTACCTGTAACACCGGCCAATCAAAACACAGCCATGCCCATGAGGAACTTCGGTAGTATACACCCATATCTCCTAACACCGGCCAATCAAAACACAGCCACGCCCATGAGGAACTTCTGTAGTATACACCCATATCTCCTAATACCGGCCAATCAAAACACAGCCACGCCCATGAGGAACTTCTGTAGTATACACCCATATCTCCTAACACCGGCCAATCAAAAGTCCCAAACACTCCAGTACTCAAAAGAAAGAGAAAGAAGATTTCTTGTGAAAAAAAAAAAATATTTTTAACAAAAGAATCTTCAAGATTCTTTTATTACCAATGAAAAAAAAATTTCACAAGAAATCTTGTTTCTCTTCCTTTTGAGTGCCGGAGTGTTTAGGACTTTTGTGATTTCTATTTTTACTCCTGAGCACCGATTAATGGTAGAGCTAGACCTCTTTTTTATTTTTTTGGCCAATCAAAACAGCCACGCCCATGAGGAGGTTCTGTGGTATACACCCATAGCTTCTAACGTCGGCCAATCAAAACAGATATTCCCATGAGGAAGTTCTGTGGTATACACTCATACCTCCTAACGTCGGCCAATCAAAACAGACATTCCCGTGAGGAAGTTCTGTGGTATACACCCATACCTCCTAACGTCGGCCAATCAAAACAGACATTCCCATGAGGAAGTTCTGTAGTATACACCCATACCTCCTAACGTCGGCCAATCAAAACAGACATTCCCATGAGGAAGTTCTGTGGTATACACCCATACCTCCTAACGCTGGCCAATCAAAACAGACATTCCCATAAGGAAGTTCTGTGGTATACACCCATACCTCCTAACGTCGGCCAATCAAAACAGACATTCCCATGAGGAAGTTCTGTGGTATACACTCATACCTCCTAACGTCGGCCAATCAAAACAGACATTCCCATGAGGAAGTTCTGTGGTATACACCCATACCTCCTAACGTCGGCCAATCAAAACAGACATTCCCGTGAGGAAGTTCTGTGGTATACACCCATACCTCCTAACGTCGGCCAATCAAAACAGACATTCCCATGAGGAAGTTCTGTGGTATACACTCATACCTCCTAACGCTGGCCAATCAAAACAGACATTCCCATGAGGAAGTTCTGTGGTATACACCCATACCTCCTAACGTCGGCCATTCAAAACAGACATTTCCATGAGGAAGTTCTGTGGTATACACTCATACCTCCTAACGTCGGCCAATCAAAACAGACATTCCCATGAGGAAGTTCTGTGGTATACACCCATACCTCCTAACGCTGGCCAATCAAAACAGACATTCCCATGATGAAGTTCTGTGGTATACACCCATACCTCCTAACGTCGGCCAATCAAAACATCAAAACAGACATTCCCATGAGGAAGTTCTGTGGTATACACTCATACCTCCTAACGTCGGCCAATCAAAACAGACATTCCCATGAGGAAGTTCTGTGGTATACACCCATACCTCCTAACATTGGCCAATCAAAACAGACATTCCCATGAGGAAGTTCTGTGGTATACACCCATACCTCCTAACACCGGCCAATCAGAACAAAACCACGCCCATGAGGAACTTCTGTGGTATACATAATTCTTTCTGGGGGCATAACTGTGGAATAGAGGGTCCCAGAACAAAAATAAAACCTGTTCAAGAATATGCAGAGATGCGGCAATAGGAGGAGATACTCAGGTTAAATAAAAAAGGTCCTCTTCCAGATAAGAACAGATATTTTTAGTAACATGACTTGTACTCAGAGATAAAAAAAGATAAACCGTCAATAATGCACGAAAATAAAAGCTTACAGTCACCTAATATAGAAAATCCATGAAGAAATATGTATCTGACTGTTCTCGCCAATCTTCCGAGATGTAGTAAATTCCACTTTTACACCGTCCAATAATTGCTAACAGGAAGCCATTTATTTTTTAGTGTGAAAAACAGCGCTTAGATTTATATTAATCGGCTCAGATTTGTGATCTGATTGATCATGAAAGCTGAGGACTACATCGCCATACATTGTAATTATGAGGCTCCATGCTCCGCTGGATGCTGGATGCGAAGGTGGTGGCTGAAATAGGGAAGGGGTGGCTGCGCGTTGGTTTTTTTTCTCGTGGCATACACAGTGACTGACCAGCTGGTGTCATATTTTTGACACCAGACGTATGGTGATAGAACAGGCCTGCGGGCGCAGCGACTTGGGCAAGCTCCAGTAAGCAGCCAATTACAAGGAGAAGTCTCCTCTCTCCAGCTGACGGACGGCGCTGGGCTATCACACACAGCTTGTCTGACACCATCACATGAAATCTTTACTCACACCCTGACTCCCTAAAGCATCACAGGCTTGTATGACAGCGCCGGTCAGTATACGGCATCAGCTCTACAAAGAAAGATAAGCTGGATACACAGCAGACTCATCAGGTGTTTGTTTGGGAATGTCTACGTACAAGGCAAGTTGGCATGTGTCATGTCAAAAGGTGGACTTACGCTTTAGATATCTGTCAGTCAAATGCTTATGTGTTTTGAACAATGGTAGGGTAATTAGACACTCCCAGATAATTCTGGAGGCGGCTTATCTTCCCTGAGAACAAAATGATCAAGCATGTTGAAATTCATCAGCCTGATCCTTCTTTTCCATTATATCTACCACCAGGAAATGTACACACTAGTGATGAGCGAGCATGCTTGTCACTACTCGGTACTCGCACGAGTATCACTGTACTCGGGCTGCTCGGCGGGGACCGAGTAATCTCGCGATACTCGTGCTTTACTCGTGGTCTTCATTTCTGCATGTTGGCGCTCTTTTGAGAGCCAGCCCTCATGCAGGGATTGGCTGGCAGACCACTGCAATGCCACAGCCCTGTTAGTTGTGGAATTGCAGTGATTGGCCGGCCTGCACAGCGTCACCGAGCCTTTATATCGGCCGGCGCGCTGTGCTCTGCTCACAGCTATTCTGACAGTGAGTGTAGGGAGAGTGTCGCTGATTCAGGGAAAGCTTTGCGGCCCTTTATAGCTTTTTCAGTTGCAGGGCTGCAAACAGTGTGACCAAAAGTCCTTCTCAGGACTATTCTAGTTGTATACAGGCAGGCAGGGTATAGCCAGGTCGGAGTACAGCAGCAGAGTCCTTCTCAGGACTATTGTTGCTATATACAGGCAGGGTATAGCCAGGTCTGAATACAGGCTAGTGACCAAAAGAGTCCTTGTCAGGACTATTGTAGCAGTATACAGGCAGGCAGGCATGCAGGGTAGTGGTGACCGTATACCAGCCTTCATATCTGGGGCTGGTGTACACAGTGTAAAACAGTCCAGATAGTGTCTGACTTGTCTGTACTGTAATTGTCGCTCCCCAAAAAAACCTGTTAGTAGGTTATTATTGCGTCCGTGCTTGGTTTTTAAAACCGCACGTGTGTGCCTGTTGGTGGCAGCGTACAGGTGCACTGGTGTGCGTTTACCAAACTATTATATAACGCACAAGTGTAGTGTATAATACACGTCAGTCAGCAGTGGCTGATAGTGTCAGAGTTCTTAATTTTTGCTCCTAAAACCTGTGTTAGGTTATTATTGCGTCCGTGCTTGGTTTTTAAAACCGCACGTGTGTGCCTGTTGGTGGCAGCGTACAGGTGCACTGGTGTGCGTTTACCAAACTATTATATAACGCACAAGTGTAGTGTATAATACACGTCAGTCAGCAGTGGCTGATAGTGTCAGAGTTCTTAATTTTTGCTCCTAAAACCTGTTAGTAGGTTATTATTGCGTCCGTGCTTGGTTTTTAAAACCGCACGTGTGTGCCTGTTGGTGGCAGCGTACAGGTGCACTGGTGTGCGTTTACCAAACTATTATATAACGCACAAGTGTAGTGTATAATACACGTCAGTCAGCAGTGGCTGATAGTGTCAGAGTTCTTAATTTTTGCTCCTAAAACCTGTGTTAGGTTATTATTGCGTCCGTGCTTGGTTTTTAAAACCGCACGTGTGTGCCTGTTGGTGGCAGCGTACAGGTGCACTGGTGTGCGTTTACCAAACTATTATATAACGCACAAGTGTAGTGTATAATACACGTCAGTCAGCAGTGGCTGATAGTGTCAGAGTTCTTAATTTTTGCTCCTAAAACCTGTGTTAGGTTATTATTGCGTCCGTGCTTGGTTTTTAAAACCGCACGTGTGTGCCTGTTGGTGGCAGCGTACAGGTGCACTGGTGTGCGTTTACCAAACTATTATATAACGCACAAGTGTAGTGTATAATACACGTCAGTCAGCAGTGGCTGATAGTGTCAGAGTTCTTAATTTTTGCTCCTAAAACCTGTGTTAGGTTATTATTGCGTCCGTGCTTGGTTTTTAAAACCGCACGTGTGTGCCTGTTGGTGGCAGCGTACAGGTGCACTGGTGTGCGTTTACCAAACTATTATATAACGCACAAGTGTAGTGTATAATACACGTCAGTCAGCAGTGGCTGATAGTGTCAGAGTTCTTAATTTTTGCTCCTAAAACCTGTGTTAGGTTATTATTGCGTCCGTGCTTGGTTTTTAAAACCGCACGTGTGTGCCTGTTGGTGGCAGCGTACAGGTGCACTGGTGTGCGTTTACCAAACTATTATATAACGCACAAGTGTAGTGTATAATACACGTCAGTCAGCAGTGGCTGATAGTGTCAGAGTTCTTAATTTTTGCTCCTAAAACCTGTGTTAGGTTATTATTGCGTCCGTGCTTGGTTTTTAAAACCGCACGTGTGTGCCTGTTGGTGGCAGCGTACAGGTGCACTGGTGTGCGTTTACCAAACTATTATATAACGCACAAGTGTAGTGTATAATACACGTCAGTCAGCAGTGGCTGATAGTGTCAGAGTTCTTAATTTTTGCTCCTAAAACCTGTGTTAGGTTATTATTGCGTCCGTGCTTGGTTTTTAAAACCGCACGTGTGTGCCTGTCGGTGGCAGCGTACAGGTGCACTTGTGTGCAATTTCCAGAAACTTTGATATAACGCACAAGTAGTGAATATACACGTCAGCAGTGCACAGCATTGCAAAATGCGCAAGGGCATTGGCAAGGAACAAGGAAGTGGACGTGATGGTGGTGCAGGCAGAGGCCGAGGTCGTGGGCAAGCTCTAATTTCGCCACAACAAAGGGCCACATCTAGTCGCTCGCACGTCCTGTCCCAAATTCTTGGGGACCGCAGCAGTACACCGCTCTTGAACCAAGACCAGTGTCAACAGGTTGTTAGTTGGATAGCGGATAATGCTTCCAGTCAGATTGGCACCACCACAAACACTCTGTCTTCCACACGGTCAAGTGTCAGTAGCCGTGATACTGCACCGCACATTTCTGAACCTGATCCTCCTTCCTACCACCAGGCTGAGTACACGTCCTCCTCGGACATTAATGATCCCACACTTGGACACTCGGAAGAGCTGTTCACGTTTCCATTCACACATTCTGGCCTCTCGCCAGCTCATATTGAAGTGGGTCATGAGGAGATCGTCTGTACAGATGGCCAAATATTTGAGCAGCCACGTTCTCACGAAGTTGGCAACGTGTCTCAACAAGTGGTGGACGATGATGAGACACAATTGTCAGCAAGTCAGGAGGAGGAGCAGGGTGCGGAAGAGGAAGACGACGTGGTGGATGATCCAGTAACTGACCCAACCTGGCAGGAGGATATGCAGAGCGAGGACAGCAGTGCACAGGGGGAGGGAGGCGTAGCATCACAACAGGCAGTAAGAAGCAGGGTGGTGGCCCCAGGCAGAAGTCAGGCAACCGTTCCCCGGAACAACACGACGACACAAGGTGCCTGTCCAAATGTTAGGTCTTCACGAGTCTGGCAGTTTTTTAAGTTGGATCCAGATGATTCAAAAAAGGCCATTTGCAACACCTGCCGTGCCAGCATCAGCAGGGGTACCAAAACTAGCAGCCTGACCACCACCAGCATGATCAGGCACATGTCAGCCAAGCACCCGACTTTGTGGGAAGTACAACAGAGTCGAGGAGCAGTGCTTGCTGATGTCACTGCTACGTCTTCGCTGGTTGTGCATGCGAGCCAATCCTCTGTCCATGCTGCCTGCGAACAAGCCTCCTCCACTCCTGCACCTACAGTTGCCTACGCAGAAAGAACACCATCATCAAGCACGTCCTTGTCCCAGCGCAGCGTTCAGTTATCCATTCAGCAAACCTTTGAACGCAGGCGCAAATACACTGCCAACACCCCACATGCCACAGTTCTAAATGCTAACATTTCGCGACTGCTTGCGCTGGAAATGTTGCCTTTTAGGCTGGTGGAGACAGAAGCATTCCGTGACCTGATGGCGGCAGCTGTCCCACGTTACTCGGTCCCCAGCCGCCACTATTTCTCCCGGTGTGCCGTCCCCGCGTTGCATAACCACGTGTCACAAAACATCACACGTGCCCTGAACAACGCTGTTTCACCCAAGGTCCACCTAACCACAGACACGTGGACAAGTGCTTGTGGGCAAGGCCGCTACATCTCGTTGACGGCACACTGGGTTAATATTGTGGAAGCTGGGACCCAGTCTGAGCGAGGGACGCAACACGTCCTTCCCACACCAAGGTTTGCAGGCCCTACCTCAGTCAGTGTTTCACCCACACTCTACAGCTCCGGAATGTCATGCTCTTCAGCCTCCTCCTCCTCCTGCGCATCCTCATCCACTGTGCCCTCCACACCAGTCACAAGCTGGAAGCACTGCAGCACTGCCTCGGCGAAGCGGCAACAGGCTGTGCTGAAGCTAATCTGCATAGGTGACAAACCCCACAATGCAGAAGAGCTGTGGACAGCTCTGAAACAGCAGGCAGATCACTGGCTCACACCTCTGAACCTAAAGCCAGGAAAGGTCGTTTGTGACAATGGCCGGAACCTGGTGGCGGCTTTGAGGCGAGGCCAGCTGACACATGTTCCATGCGTGGCCCATGTGCTCAACCTCGTGGTTCAGCGGTTTATAAAGTCATACCCAGAGCTGTCTGATCTGCTGGTAAAAGTTCGCCGCCTGTCTGCACATTTTCGAAAGTCACCTACTGCTTCAGCCGGCCTTGCCGGCTTTCAGCGCCGTTTGCATCTTCCGGCTCACAGACTGGTGTGTGATGTCCCCACGCGTTGGAATTCAACTCTGCACATGTTGGTCAGGATATGTGAGCAGAAGAGGGCAGTTGTTGAGTACCTGCATCACCTAAGCCGTCGGGAAATGGGTCAAACTCCACACATAACACCTGAGGAGTGGAGATGGATGTCAGACCTATGTACCATCCTCCAAAACTTTGAGGACTCCACCAAGATGGTGAGTGGTGATGACGCCATTATTAGCGTCACCATACCGCTACTCTGCCTTCTAAAACGGTCCCTGCTGAAAAACAAACATGATGCATTGCAGGCGGAGCGCGATGAGTTGCAGCAAGAAACAGTAGTGGGTGTGGGTGATAACACACAGCCCAGCCTCGTCTCATCACAACGTGCAGTGGAGGACTATGACGAGGAGGAGGATGAAGACATGGAGCAACTCTCCGGCCAAATTGAGGATATGACATGCACACCAGTCATATCCTCGATTCAGCGTGGCTGGCCAGAGGACAGGGTAGATGAGGAGGAGGAGGAGGAGGAGGAGGAGGAGGAGGAGGACAGCATGTTCAGTCATCTTGTTGGTCAGGCTACTGAAGTCCTGGCTGTTAAGAGTCTGGCGCACATGGCTGACTTTATGGTAAGCTGCCTGTCTCGTGACCCTCGCGTTAAGAACATCTTGGCCGACAATCATTACTGGTTGGTAACACTGTTAGACCCACGCTACAAGGAGAACTTTTTGTCTCTTATTCCCGTGGAGGAGAGGTCAACCAAAATGCAGCAGTTTCGGAAGGCCATACTCACGGAAGTAGGCAAAGCATTCCCCTCACAAAACGCTAGCGGCATAGGTCAGGAATCAGTGGACAACCGAGGCGTACAGCCGAGAGAGGCACAAGTCCAATCCGCCAGAGGTAGGGGAACAGTCTTTAAGATGTGGGACAGTTTTCTCAGCCCCTCACGTACCACAGCCCCTGAGGTGCGGGGTAGTGCCACAAGAAATCCTAAGTTTGCCCAGATGCTGAAGGAGTACCTTGCAGATCGAACAACTGTACTCCGACATTCCTCTGTGCCTTACAATTATTGGGTATCCAAGCTGGACACGTGGCATGAATTGGCTCTCTACGCCTTGGAAGTCCTGGCCTGCCCTGCTGCTAGCGTTTTGTCAGAGCGTGTTTTTAGTGCCGCAGGTGGAATCATTACAGATAAACGCACCCGCCTGTCAACTGAAAATGCTGACAGGCTGACTCTGATAAAGATGAACAAGGGTTGGATTGGGCCAGACTTCACCACACCACCAGCAAATGAGAGCGGAATTTAAAGTTTGCCATGTACCTCCACTCACCCATGGGTACACTTCTCGACTTTGGATAATCGCTGGACTGCTCCTCCTTCTCCTCATGCGCCATCATGATGACCGTTACAATAGTTAGGTCTTTGTTTCAGGTATACCCCCAGTGGTAAATTTTTTCGCCCATTCTTTGCAGAATGGACATTACAACGACAGGAGACCCGCTCCTTTGCAATGGGAACAATGTTTTGAGGCCCTCATGCACGTCTCTACCCAGGGACAACGTGTAGCCTCCCAATTTTTGGCTGCCCTGCCTAAGGGCTATACTATAATACACCCACTTCCTTAAAATGGACACTTAATGTTTTGAGGCCCTCATGCACGTCTCTACCCAGGGACAATGTGGAGCCTCCCAATTTTTGGCTGCCCTGGCAAAGGGCTATACTGAAATAGACCCACTTCCTTACAATGGGCACTTCAGGTTTAAAGGCCATCATGCACGTCTCTACCCAGGGACAATGTGGAGCCTCCCAATTTTTGGCTGCCCTGCCTAAGGGCTATACTATAATACACCCACTTCCTGACAATGGACACTTAATGTTTTGAGGCCCTCATGCACGTCTCTACCCAGGGACAATGTGGAGCCTCCCAATTTTTGGCTGCCCTGGCAAAGGGCTATACTGAAATAGACCCACTTCCTTACAATGGGCACTTCAGGTTTAAAGGCCATCATGCACGTCTCTACCCAGGGACAATGTGGAGCCTCCCAATTTTTGGCTGCCCTGCCTAAGGGCTATACTATAATACACCCACTTCCTGACAATGGACACTTAATGTTTTGAGGCCCTCATGCACGTCTCTACCCAGGGACAACGTGTAGCCTCCCAATTTTTGGCTGCCCTGCCTAAGGGCTATACTATAATACACCCACTTCCTTAAAATGGACACTTAATGTTTTGAGGCCCTCATGCACGTCTCTACCCAGGGACAATGTGGAGCCTCCCAATTTTTGGCTGCCCTGGCAAAGGGCTATACTGAAATAGACCCACTTCCTTACAATGGGCACTTCAGGTTTAAAGGCCATCATGCACGTCTCTACCCAGGGACAATGTGGAGCCTCCCAATTTTTGGCTGCCCTGCCTAAGGGCTATACTGAAATACACCCACTTCCTTAAAATGGACACTTAATGTTTTGAGGCCCTCATGCACGTCTCTACCCAGGGACAATGTGGAGCCTCCCAATTTTTGGCTGCCCTGGCAAAGGGCTATACTGAAATAGACCCACTTCCTTACAATGGGCACTTCAGGTTTAAAGGCCATCATGCACGTCTCTACCCAGGGACAATGTGGAGCCTCCCAATTTTTGGCTGCCCTGCCTAAGGGCTATACTATAATACACCCACTTCCTGACAATGGACACTTAATGTTTTGAGGCCCTCATGCACGTCTCTACCCAGGGACAATGTGGAGCCTCCCAATTTTTGGCTGCCCTGGCAAAGGGCTATACTGAAATAGACCCACTTCCTTACAATGGGCACTTCAGGTTTAAAGGCCATCATGCACGTCTCTATCCAGGGACAATGTGGAGCCTCCCAATTTTTGGCTGCCCTGCCTAAGGGCTATACTGAAATACACCCACTTCCTTAAAATGGACACTTAATGTTTTGAGGCCCTCATGCACGTCTCTACCCAGGGACAATGTGGAGCCTCCCAATTTTTGGCTGCCCTGGCAAAGGGCTATACTGAAATAGACCCACTTCGTTACAATGGGCACTTCAGGTTTAAAGGCCATCATGCACGTCTCTACCCAGGGACAATGTGGAGCCTCCCAATTTTTGGCTGCCCTGGCAAAGGGCTATACTGAAATAGACCCACTTCCTTACAATGGGCACTTCAGGTTTAAAGGCCATCATGCACGTCTCTACCCAGGGACAATGTGGAGCCTCCCAATTTTTGGCTGCCCTGCCTAAGGGCTATACTATAATACACCCACTTCCTGACAATGGACACTTAATGTTTTGAGGCCCTCATGCACGTCTCTACCCAGGGACAATGTGGAGCCTCCCAATTTTTGGCTGCCCTGGCAAAGGGCTATACTGAAATAGACCCACTTCCTTACAATGGGCACTTCAGGTTTAAAGGCCATCATGCACGTCTCTACCCAGGGACAATGTGGAGCCTCCCAATTTTTGGCTGCCCTGCCTAAGGGCTATACTATAATACACCCACTTCCTGACAATGGACACTTAATGTTTTGAGGCCCTCATGCACGTCTGTATGCAGGGGCATTGGTGAACCTCACAATTTAGGACTGCCCTGGCAAAGGAAAATACTACAAAGACTCACTTCCTCAAAATGGGCACATTAGACTCAAGAGGCCTTCATGTACGTCTCTTCTCAGGGACATCGGAGTGCCACACAATGTTTTCACGTAAAATCTTTCATGTATTGATCTCAAAAAGTAACATACACCAGCTCTATCTCACTATTGGGTATGTGCCCTTAACATTTCCGCCATGAAAAATCATTTTGGGGTCATTTTGGAAGGTTTTCTGGTGAGTCCGTAAAAATGGCGTAAAACGCGGACAAAATTGTTCACAGCTGTGACTTTTGAGTGATAAATGCTTCAAGGGGTCTTCCCCATGCTGTTGCCATGTCATTTGAGCACTCTTCTGAGACTTTTGTGACATTTTTAGGGTTTCTCCATGCTGCCGGGAGGTCATTTCACAAAAATACTCGGGTCTCCCATAGGATAACATTGGGCTCGTTGCTCGGGCCGAGTACACGAGTATCTTGGGAGGCTCGGCCCGAGCTTCGAGCACCCGAGCTTTTTAGTACTCGCTCATCACTAGTACACACATAAGATGGTTGGCACCTTATATTAGTTTATGACCATCTTGAAGCCCCATTCCAGTGGTTTTTGTTTTTTTTTATTACACCACTGGAGTGTTGCTTTAAATATAAGCCCGATGCCCCATCTCTTATACTCATTTGTCGCCATCTTTATCTTATATTGCTGTCGCTCGGGTTGGTTTTCGTCGATTTGTGACCTAATGTTACGTCCCCATCGGAGTCCGCTTCAGCGACTTCTGCTTCGAACACCAGGCGATGCCGTGTTCTTGCCGTGGATAGTGCTGGTGATGGGAGAGGAGTCGATGCCAGCAGCGCTGGTGGGCGCAGGCTCCGCTCATCCACTAGGCTGGGTTTCCCTGGGACCTGCAGTACCACTGGCTGACTGTAGGTGGTGTTTGTCTTCCAGCTGAAGTTACCATCATTCAGCTACAACCAATGGGAAGAAACCACACCCTTCTTAGTTCCCCTCCTGTCTGCTGACCTCTGCCAGAGATAGTTCTGTATTCCTGGTTCCTGTCCCACCCTGTTCTGTTTAGTGATTCTGGTGTTCTGACTTCTGCTTGTTTCCTTACTACTCTCCTGCCTGCTGTTTATGTACCTCGCTGCCCGATCCGGATTTGACCTCTGCTTTGTTTTCTGATTACGTCCTTGCCTGTGTGATTCTGTCCCTGTTTTGCATTTCCCGGTTCGACCCTGCCTAATGACTACTCTCATCGGACTGCAGCCTTCCATAGGTATTGATCATAGGGGCCGTGTGTAATTCCAAATCCCTGTATAGGGGTTAAAGGGTTTCAGGGTTCTGGGGGTCCTGCTTGGTGAGTGGCTTCCCTCTAGCCTGTCCATTACAGCCCATCTGAGTCTGTGGATCCTGGCAGGCGTTAAACCTACTGGCAGCTCAAGGGTTTCATGGAGGTCACAACTTAATACAAGTCTATGAGATGCTCGTTCTGGCTCTCATAGACTTGTATTTAGAGCTTGTGATGTAACTTCTGACTTCCAGCCAGTCAGACGTTCCGGGCACAAGATTGCACCGTGGGACCGAAGCGGATTCAGTGAAAGGTGAAGTCGCCGGTAAGTGAGTATAAAAATGAGGGACAGAGGACTTAGATTTATTGCAGGAAGAGGAGTCCAGCTTCAGAAACTAAAATAGTATTTATTTTTACAACCAAACCAAAAAGTTTCAAACCCAAGCATGTTCGGATCCATAGGAATACAATTCATATTAGAAACGTCAGTCCGAAAGAGAACATCTCGGCTCCTTAACTTCCCCAACACCATCTCTCCGAGAGAGTCGGTCGGCCCTCATACACATTAGTCTGTCAACCAAGCCTGTCTATATTGGCAGATTCGGCCGACATTTCTATGGAGACCTTAAGAAGGAATGGTCATTTTAGAGGAGCAATCACAAATTAAGAAGGCCATGTTTCATTTTTGGGGGGACAAAAGCTCTCAAAGAAAGATCGGCAATCCAAGACGGCTCTTTCATTGAAAAAATATTCCCAAAATAATTGTTCATTCTCCATCTGGTGTCACTGAAAAATGTATGGCCCAGTGGAACGAATTTAACTTGCAATATGGACTAAAATATGGATGGCTGTGCCAGCATTACGATTGTTCGTCACCAAAGAACATACTTTAATCCAATGTGTATGGAGCCTTCAGGATATACTATGGCCTCCTGAACAAGATGATATCCATTGGAGGACAACATCGATAGCCACACTGAAATTGCCTAAAAATTGCAATTCACTGCTGTTGGATTAATTCTAAAGTAAGAAATCACAACCCTAAATTCTCCTTGCCGATTTGACTAATGTAGATGCAGAAGAGTAGTGTCAGGGGTAGGCTAGGCTAGCTGGAAGGACCTGAATTGGCCCTAAGACTGGGATCCCTTCTGCTGACCGTAAACCCAGAGGTACACTTAAGGGTAGTGAGGTCTGGGCCCCCAGTGTGTCTTTCTCTCCTTTTCACACCCTGACTTAACCCCCTGCACTCCCCACCCCGGGAGTGGGCAGGACACACTGAGATAACCCTGTCCCAAAAAGAAACGGACAGGGGGAATAACTGAAACTCGTTCACTCTGCAAACAACCACAAAGAAAAGACAATAAAGGCACAGGAGGAAATAAATTATAAGGAAGGAAGTAAAGCACACCAAGGGACACTTCCATACCAGCAACAGATTGCAGGTCACCAAAAGAGGATTGCCAAAGATACCAGATATTTTCAAGAGCATGAGCAAATGCTACCTTCGGCGATCTCTTTACAAACTCCCCAGCCCTAGAGAGGGACCAGCTATGAATGGTAATGAGCAACCTGACTCTCAGAGAAGGATTAACTCCTACACGACTGGGAGCAGTGGAAACAACTCAGCCGATGCCCGGCAAAGCTGAGCAATGTAAGAGAAACCAGGTTGCCTGTTGGACTCAGCAATGATGCCATTGCTGTAATCTGTGGGTGCAGATCCGGACAGCGCATGACAAATAGAGAAGACCCCATAGGGGAGACAATAAAGGCACAGGAAGAAATAAATTATAAGGGAGGAAGTAAAGCACACCAAGGGACACTTATACACCACACCAGCAACAGATCGCAGATCACAAAAAGAGGATCGCCAAAAGCACCAGATATTCACAACAGCACAAGCAAATGCTATTTTCGGCGATCTCTTTACAAACTTCCCATCCTTAAATAGAGAGGGACCAGCTATGGATGGTAATCAGCAACGTCACTCTAAGAGAAGGATTAACTCATACACAGCTGGGAGCAGTGGAAACAACTCAGCCGACGCCCAGCAAAGCGGAGCATTTAAAAGAAACCAGGTTGCCTGTCGGACTCTGCAATGTGAACAGGGTCTGATGCCGTTGCTGTAATTTGTGGGTGCGGATCCGGACAGCGCATGACAAATAGAGAAGACCCCATAGGGGAGACAATAAAGGCACAGGAGTAAATAAATTATAAGGGGAGAAAGTAAAGCACACCAAGGGACACTTCTACACCACACCAGCAACAGATTGCAGGTCACAAAAAGAGGATTGCCAAGAGCACCGGATATCCACAAGAGCACGAGCAAATGCTATTTTTGGCGATCTCTTTACAAATGACCAAGTCTTAGAGAGGGACCAGCTATGGATGGTAATCAGCGACCTGACTCTCAGAGAAGGATTAACTCCTACACGGCTGGGAGTAGTGGAAACAACTCAGCCGATGCCCAGCAAAGGAGAGCATTTAAGAGAAACCAGATTGCCTGTCGGACTCTACAATGTGAACAGGGTCCACCGCCGTTGCTGTAATCCCCAAGTGCGGATCCGGAAAGTGCATGACAAACAGAGAAGACCCCATAGTTAACATCTCAGTGTGCCCCAACTGTAGAGCGGAATGATCCTTGGATTGGTTCTTCATGTGTTTTCTCCTTTTAAAGTGACCATGAATGTTCCTATTTGGCAAAGTAACAATGGTCTAGTCAATTTTTGCCTATATCATAATCAGCTATGTATCTTGTATTAGTATACTATAGTAAAAAAAAATTAAAGGTTTTAACGAGAAAGGAAATGGAAGCTTGTGGCCGGCGCACAGCAGCTCCTGATGATGGTGAGCAAAGGATGGTTTAATTTATCTAGGCAATAGGGATATTTTTTAACTGCCGGCCTCCCCTTAACCCTATTAGCCTCAGCAGGTTTCTGTCAAGTTAACATCCTCCATTACTCTGCTGGGATTAACAGGAGAACTGACATGGAACTAATAGCTGCCCTTTTACGCAGCAGCCGTGGGGTCGCGCCCAGCTGCCGCCTATTTTACAGGTTTTCCAGACTGTGTTGTCCCAGATTTAAATCCACTTTGCAAAGAGGGATTCCTTGTGGAGTGAAAGTGCGCGAGCGGCTTAAATGGCTGCAGATGAGGATATCTCAGGTTTTGGATGGCGTCTACAATAGGTTCATCATCCGGGGCGTTTAACATAAGAAATGTGATGTTCAGCTAATGGTCACCATACAATAAAACTGTAACTACCGTGCGGATCAATTTGTTCAATGGCTGTCTCCTGTGCTATGGGCCATGTCTCATTTCTCATTATCCTGGTCGAAACGTCTGGAACGTGTCACACCTTGAAATATGGGATTTTTATTGAAGTTAACGAGATGTGAATCGGTGATGAAATGTTCATTTTTGTCTTATATAAACTATTTTATTAATGTATATAATTCTTCATTTCTGACCTGCACTCCATCATCCTCTAATACTAAGACTGGAAACCTGTTGGCCAAGGCCAGAAACGATCTATTTAGTAATCCATTATTATTGGATCCATCAAGCGCTAAAAATACTGATTTTTGAAGAAAAGTCTTAATAAAATGGACAATTAAATTGGTTTTAAAAGGTGGATACAAGGAACTTAAAAGGCAATGTTTATAGTACACAAATATGGTTGACCATAAGGCTGGAGTCACACTACTGTAAGGCCAGCGTCTCACTGGACGATGTATCGCCCCCGTCGTTTGTGCGTCACGGGCAATTTGTTGCCCGTGGCACACAAAGTCGTTTACCCCCATCACACGTACTTACCTGCCTGAACGACCTCGCTGTGGGCAGCGAACATCCTCTTCCTGAAAAGGGAGGGACGTTCGGCGTCACAGCGACGTCACACAGCGGCCGCCCAATAGAAGCGGAGGGGCGGAAATGAGCGGGACATAACATCCCGCCCACCTCCTTCCTTCCGCATTGCCGGCGGGACGCAGATAAGCTGTGTTCGTCGTTCCCGGAGTGTCACACGGTGCGATGTGTGCTGCAACGGGAACGACAAACAACCGGCGCGCAGAAGGAGGAACGACATTATGAAAATGAACGATGTGTCAACGAGCAACGATAAGGTGAGTATTTTTGCTCGTTCACAGTCGTTCGTAGCTGACACACGCTACGATATCTCTAACGATGCCGGATGTGTTGTCACAGAATCCGTGACCCCGACAACATATCGCCCGATATATCGTAGCATGTGACGCCGGCCTAAGACTTCTTTGAGGAGCACATCGCACTGCTCGGAACCAGTCATTGGCTCTCCTGACCTAAGCGTGACAGCTTCATGTATTTCTATGCAGCTGACAGGCTTGGGTCAGGACAACAAACGACCAGATGTGATCTCGCGGAAGTCGTATGGTAGTGTGGATCTCTAAGAAAAAGATTCTATTGACAACCGATTGAATCCAAACTCATCTCCAAATGTTTGGGGTTTTTGGGGTCCATTATAGTGTTAGAGACCCATCAGGGAATCCACCGGCACTCTGGTGGACAGCCTGATCTTATAATTTACTGAAGCTCTGGTCTTATGTCCAGACAGATCGTCTTCAGTTCTGTTTCAGATGTATACAGTATTTGTGGTGGTCAATAGTGAAGAGAAAGCACTACTATGCTCGCGTGCTCAGTACTTGTAGTAAGCAGTCGGACGCTCAGGCGGGCTTGACACTTGTATTGAGTATAATGGAAGTCAATGGGGAACTCAAGCATATTTCCTGAAGATCTTCAGTACATGAGATGAACACTTCTGAGCATCCAACTACTCGTTATGAGTACCGAACACTCGAGCATGGTAGTGCTCGCTCATCTCTAGTTACGAGTACTGAGCACCCGAGCATGGTAGTGCCCGCTCATCACTAGTTAAGAGTACCGATCACCCGAGCATGGTAGTGCTCACTCATCACTAGTTATGAGTACTGAGAACCCGAGCATGGTAGTGCCCATTCATCACTAGTTACGAGTATCAAGCACCTGAGCATGGTAGTGCCCGCTCATCACTAGTTACGCGTACCGAGTACCCGAGCATGGTAGTGCCCGCTCATCACTAGTTATGAGTACCGATCACCCGAGCATGGTAGTGCTTGCTCATCATTAGTAATGAGTACCGAGCACCCGAGCATGGTAGTGCCCGCACATCACTAGTTACCAGTACTGAGCACCTGAGCATGGTAGTGCCCGCTCATCACTAGTTACGAGTACTGAGCACCCGAGCATGGTAGTGCTCACTCATCACTAGTTATGAGTACTGAGAACCCGAGCATGGTAGTGCCCATTCATCACTAGTTACGAGTATCGAGCACCTGAGCATGGTAGTGCCCGCTCATCACTAGTTACGCGTACCGAGCACCCGAGCATGGTAGTGCCCATTCATCACTAGTTACGAGTATCGAGCACCTGAGCATGGTAGTGCTCGCTCATCACTAGTTACGCGTACCGAGCACCCGAGCATGGTAGTGCTTGCTCATCATTAGTAATGAGTACCGAGCACCCGAGCATGGTAGTGCTCACTCATCACTAGTTATGAGTATTGAGCACCCGAGCATGGTAGTGCCTGGCCCGCTCATCACTAGTTACGAGTACTGAGCACCCCAGCATGGTAGTGCTCGCTCATCACTAGTTACGATTACCGAGCACCCAAGCATGGTAGTGCCCGCTCATCACTAGTTACGAATACCGAGACCCGAGCATGGTAGTGCTCACTCATCACTAGTTACGAGTACCGGGCACCAGAGCATGGTAGTGTCCGCTCATCACTAGGGGGCATGTGACTGGAGCTGTGTACGGGGGCTGGCTGACTGCTTATTTTAATAGCTAAACAAGCCCACTTTTCTGTTAAAGTCAATCTCTAGATGAAGCAGAGTGGCTTAGTTACTGAAATTACTATTTTGTCAACCCTCCCTCATCATACACATCTCTGGTCAAGTGCGGAGACAGGAAATATTGACCTGTGTAGGACACCATCCTAAAGAGGACCTTCCCAGGACTGGAGAGTGCAGCTGAAGAGCAGTTCACCTCTCAAGTTTAAATTATTTTAGTAAATTGCATAACTTTCTAATTTAAAGGGAATGTCCACTACTTGGAGAGCCCCTTCTCAAATGCTATATTACACTCACCTCCATTGCCGGAGCCATTCCAGTCATGTGTGCATTGGCTCTCCTGGGGCTCATGTGACATTGTTATGCCACGTGAACCCTTCCGCCCATGAGTGGCCTTTCCCTATCACTTCCTTTGGAGGAAGCTGACACCCGGAAGAAGTGAGATCTGTCAGTTATATCCATAGGGAGATTGGTTGCAGGGCTCACGTGACATTGTTATTAGGAGGCTCGGCGCACACATTGCTCGGTGCACACATTGCTCGGTGCACACATTGCTCGGCGCACACATTGCTCGGCGCACACATTGCTCGGCGCACACATTGTTGGAACAGTTGAGTTCAGTAGTGGCCAACCCCTTTAAGCAAATTAACTTACTATATTTTTACCCTTTAATAACTTGAAGAAGAAAAAATGAATCAAGAAATGTACAAATCCCCCTTTATACGTCCATATATTTTCCACGAGATAAACCAACGCTACCCGCAACCCAACACAAATATGAGCAGAAATGAAAACCACATGGTCGCTAATTACTGCTTTCCACATTAATCACCCTGTCTTCTATTTTTTTCCTTTTTTCCTTTTGGGTTATATTACATTTTAATAAACATAGAAATAACCCGGTTGTTCGGCTAACGTCCGGCTCTGGCAACATGATGACACGTTCATCGCACGGCGAACAACAATGCTCCAGGGGTGAACAGATTTTGCTTTCGACCTGACAACGCGAACGAACTTAAAAAACTAAAGCGTGAAATGGAAAGTTTAAGTATCTTCTAAGTAATTATTTACGCGGAGTTGTACATTTCTCACTTCCCCCCCGTCGTCTTCTGCTCTCTTCTTCCTCTCTCCCAGCAATGATTGGAACGTGAGCGCTGAAGAAACCACAGCCCCGCAGTGATCCCACTCTTGAGCTGGCAGTATAAAGATTTTCCCACACAGAGCCTAGCTCTGACCTCTGTGCGAAACCTTTGAATTTATATAAATAGATCCCTTGGAAAATCTTACTGTGTTTCGACAGAGATCTGGACTTTTTTTCTTCTTCCCCCTTCAAATAACAATTTTAAATTGCGAATCTGACTTTTATTTATAGATCACAGCGTCGCTAATCACTGCTCCTTCCAAGTTCTCAAAATAATCTTTTTCTTGGACCTAATTTGTGAAAGGCTGGGATTGTTCCGAATTTTTAGACTACGGGATAATCCTCATCAATGAGAAATGGCCAATGGCCCCGATTCATCATTTGAAATTTTTTTTAAGTCACTTTTGTCTTTTTTTTTTTTTTTTGCTTTGTGGCATAGGCTGATGTTATTACTCCAATTTCTTCATAATAGGGCATGCACCGTGTTACCCCGATAATATGACTGATGCCGGCGTCACACGGTACGATATATCGGGCGATATGTCGTTGGGGTCACGTCGTTAGTGACGCACATACGGCATCGTTAGACATATCGTACCGTGTGACACCTAGGAACGACTGTGAATGAGCAAAAATACTCACCTTATCGTTGCTCGTTGACACGTCGTTCATTTTCAAAAAGTCGGTCCTCCTTCTGTGCGCCGGTTGTTCATCGTTCCCATGGCAGCACACGTCACTCTGTGTGACACCCCGGGAACGACAAACACAGCTTACCTGCATCCCGCCAGCAATGCGGAAGGAAGAAGGTGGCCGGGATGTTATGTCCCGCTCATCTCCGCCCCTCCGCTTCTATTGGCCAGCCGCTGAGTGACGTCGCTGTGACTCCGAACGTCCCTCCCCCTTAAGAAAGAGGATGTTTGCCGCCCAGAGCGAGGTCGTGCGGGAGGTAAGTACGTGTGACAGGAGTTCACAACTTTGTGCTACTAATTGCCCGTGATGCACAAACGACGGGGGCGGGTACGATAAATCATCCCGTGTGACGCCGGCATGAGTCTTATATTATTTTTTGCTCTAGGCCTTATTTTCAGGCGACAGTCAATGTAATAAACAGAAACAGTTCTGCATTGAACCGTGCAATACTTTACACCGAATATCTTGGAACAGCCTCAGTCCTCCTTTTAGAAGACATGGTAATGGGTGCACGTGGACAAGGAGAGGAGATATCCAGAACAGAAGTCCATAAAGTAGAAATCCATGGCATACACCATCCAAGATCCAGAAAGTGCTTTTATTCCATATAACGTGTAGGTAAAGTAGTGGGCCCCCGAAAAACAACGGCCGTTTCGCACTTTGTGTGTCATTGGACCCGTAGAAGCACACAAGGTGCGAAACGGCCGTCGTTGTTGAGGTGCCTGCACCCGTCTCTCTCTTCCCTGCTATTTTACCTGCAGGTTATATGGAATAAAAGCACTTTCTGGATCTTGGATGGTGTATGTCGTGTTTTTCTACTTTATTGACGTCTCTTATTTTCAGGGGAAATCTTATATTTTCACATGAACAACAATCCACATTTATTCTTGAACAAAAAAAAAATATTTATTGAAATCTAATCATGTCATCACATTGTAGAACATCATCATTTTGTGTTAGTCCTATTACTGGTTCAAATGCACATTTTTTATCTGGTCTGCTATTCTCGTGGTGCAGAACCCATCCTATAGTGGTGGGTACATGCCATATTTACAAAGGTTTAAATTACCTGCTTACATTTTTTATTCTCTATGTAGTGCTATGATTACCCCCAAAAGAAAGCAGACACCTCCTAAAAGAATCGCACTTATCAGACCCCCAAACAATTAAAGTTGACAAGTGAATGGGCTCTCACATACACATCTGTGTTGCTGTCAGGTCCCCTGCCTTCTACAGCAGTTAGCTAACTGCTGTAGAAGGCGGGGACCTGACAGCAACACATATGTATGTGAGAGCCCATTCACTTGTCAACTTTAATTGTTTGGGGGTGTGATAAGTTCGATTATTTTAGGAGGTGCCTGCTGACTGGAAGCAGTATCACTTGCGTAGAATGATACTGGTACCCGATCTGTGTGTGAGAGCTGCAGTGCAATGCAGCTGGAATGGTGAGAGGGACCTGGTAGCAATGCAGATCTCTGTGTGAGAGCCCATCCACCATTGGCACTTACCAACTGTAATTATTTGCCGTCTGGTGAGTGAAAATGGTTATTTTGGGTGTAGGGAGGGTGTCTGCGTTCTTTTGTAGGTTGTCTGCTTTCTTTGATGAAAAATCTGCTGTATTCTTTAAAGGGAACCTGTCCAAGTTTTGGTGACTATAAGCTGTGGCCACCACCAGTGGGCTCTTATATACAGCATTCTAACATACTGTGTATAAGAATCCAGGCTGCTGTGTAGAATGTAAAAATGACTTTATAATACTTACCTAAACGGTCGGTACAGTGCAGACTGGTCAAATGGGTGTCTCCGTCTCCGGATGCGTCACCTCCTCTTTCGGCCATCTTTGTCCTCCTTCTTCTGAAGTGTGGGTGCGTGACGCATCCTACATCATCCACACTAGCTGGCATTGAGGTCCCGCTCATGCGCACTACAATACTTTGATCTGCCCTGCTCAGGACACGAAAGAGGAGGCGCTGCACCCGGAGAACGGAGACACCCATTTGACCAGTCTGCACCGCAGCGCCCCTTAGGTGAGTATTATAATTTTTATGTTCTACACAGCGGCCTGGGCTCTTATATACAGTATGTTAGAATGCTGTATATAAGAGCTCACTGGTGGTGGCCGCAGCTTTTCATCAAAGAAAGCTGACATCCTCCAAAAGAAAGCAGACACCATCGCCACACCCAAAAAAAACAGCTTATAGTCACCAAATCTGGTGACAAGTTCCCTTTAACTTTTTTAGCTGCTTGGACACTTCCTTATGGAACCACAGGGAGGGCTTACTTTTGGAGTAGGGCTTATATTTTAAGCATGCTCAAAAAGCCATACAAATCATACTAGGGCTTATTTTCAGGGAAACGGTAGTTTCTGAATTTGTCACAAAATAAAAAAAAACACCTATTTATATCTTTAACCAGTTTTTGAGACTTTTCAGCACTAAAAACACAGTGTCTTAGATTACGTTCCCAATATGATCTTTTGGTTAGTTTTTAACGTTGTGTATTTTGGCTGCACTGAAAACTCAGCGTCTTACAGCTCTAGCAAAGTGGATGGGATTTACAGAAATCTCCTGCCCACTGCACTTTTTTTTTTTTTTTTTTACTCAGTGCAAACTGACCTGCGGTGCGTTTTTCCAATTCACAAGTAAACTTCACCGTGCGAGGAAATCCGCAGTTGAAAAACCAAAAACATAGGCGCTTTTAGTGCGTTTCTGCTGCAGAAACTTACTAATCTACACATGACTACCAATAAAGTTTTGTCTAAAGGCCGCTTTACACGCTGCAATATTGTGACCGATATCGCTAGCGTGCGTACCCGCCCCCATCGGTTGCGCGACACGGGCAAATCGCTGCTCGTGGCACACAACATCGCGCGGACCCGTCACACTACTTACCTGCCTAGCGACGTCGCTGTGACTGGCGAACCGCCTCCTTTCTAAGGGGGCGGTTCGTTCAGCGTCACAGTGACGTCACAGTAGCGTTACCAAACCGCCATCCAATAGAAGCGGAGGGGCGGAGATGAGCGGGACGAACATCCCGCCCACTTCCTTCCTTCCTCATTGCGGCCGGCCGCAGGTAAGGAGAGCTTCCTCGTTCCTGCGGTGTCACACATAGCGATGTGTGCTGCCGCAGGAGCGACGAACTACTTCGTACACCGAGCAGCAGCGATATTCGAGAATAGGGGGCCATGTCACCGATGAACGATTTTGACCGTTTTTGTGACGATTCAAAATCGCTCATAGGTGTCACACGCAAAGACATCGCTAAAGCGGCCGGATGTGCGTCACAAATTCCGTGACCCCAACGAGATCACTTGAGCGATGTCGCAGCGTGTAAAGCGGCCTTAAGTCAAATACCAGGAACGTATCGAAAACATTTAAAACATGAAATACCTAAAAGAGACAAAAACAGCATAAAAAAAACAATAAAAACTCAAAAACCTACTTTAGCTAACAGAAATGCTGCAAAAAATCTGAAACAACAAAACTCATTGTGGTAATGTAACCTAAAACATCTGGATATGCAAAATTGTCAAGGAAAAATAATAAAAGGCTTGAAAAAAAAAAGTGGCATAAAGTGTTTGGAGAGTAAAACAAAAAACAAAAGTCACTAAAAAAAGTGAAAATTACTTCAAAAACTTGAGAAAGAGCAATGCTTAATTAGTGGTTTGGATGCTTGGTTGGTCCACAGAATATGGGCTCTAATTCTCCTTTGGGTTTTGTTTTTTAACACTAGAAGTCCGAGAAATTTCGAGCTCTCTGGGTTTCAAAGGTAGAAATGTTAAATGACCCCTCTCTGGGACTTCTAGTGTTCAATCATGTCTTGTAGCTTTGAAGAATCAGGCCCTAAATGTCTTGACGTAGCTAAGAGCCCTCATCTCCATATCCTAAACCTTGAGCTCTTTTCTGTGAAGGACCTCTTCCACTGGATTGAATTGAGTGCACGTTTCCATAAGTTGAACATGGATTCCAAAATCTTGGGTCATAATATGATATATGAAGGTTCCTCAGTCCTAAAGTCATCCTATACATCCATTCCTGGACGACCTGAGCTAAGAACATCCCATTCTACTAGAACATTAGCCAATGGTTTACAATGGTTCTTTATCTACACAACTTGATTTGTGGATATTACAATAACCCAGAAGAAAATTTAACCATTTCTGATCAAATATATCTGTATGTTGACAATGTAGGTATTTAAGAAGTTCCGTATGGCCAGGCCAAGCTTCCACAATGTCAACTTGAGACATCCAAAAATGATCTCATCATTACGAGTGTACCCTACCTAGATATAAAAATAGGTCTTTATCCCATTCCCCATATGCCTTGAAGAAGAAATCTGCCATCAGATCCATCTATTCTTATCTTTTTTTGTTTCCTGTGACTATGGAAAGAGAAAGTCAAAGATAAGGTTCTCATTCATATTAGATTAATGTCGGTCAAACCCGCCGATATCAATGGTGTGGCTGATGGTCTATTGCATGGGGTCGCCGGCCAACTAAGAGATGTCGATCATCCAAGTCTGATTTCCGACTGCTGATCACATTGTTCACCTAGAAATAAGCCTCAGGGTGACCATGTCAGTTGGTGGCTTTGTCACAGAGAACACGGGAGTCGAAAGACTGGAGAATCCACTTAGATGGACGAATGACCGGTTGAAGCATCGTTTCGCCAACAACCATCTAATATTTATGGCCGGCAATAGGCTCCCACTTCCTACAGAGAATGATGATGGAGTCAGCTTACTGTATATGGAACCTATAGCCAGATACAAGGATTTGCCTTAAAGGGGTATTCCCATCTCCAAGATCCTATCCCAATATGTAATAATAATATTAGCAAATACCTCCAATTAGAAATTAGTTTGTGATATAGCCATGCTGTTACCTCATCTGCAGCTTAGGTATCCATCCTTATGACCAAGAGCAACTAACTAACTCACTATATGAGTGGACGTATCCATGGGTACCTATGCTGCAATACCCTGCACATGAGGGAGAGATATAGCTAATTAGGAGAACTATACTGCATTTCTAATTGGAGATATTTGCTGATATTATTGTTACACCTATAGTATCTTGGAGATGGGAATACCCATTTAAGACTAATTTTGCCCCTGATCTTGACTTTGTTATTTCTACAAGGGACGTCCTACCACAATGACAGAATGACTAAATTTCCATTCTGATCTTTGCATTTTTTCTTATGTTTATCACCCCTATTGGGCCGTAGGGCTATGATTATATGATTTTTCGAGACACAGATTTACAAGACTTAACGAAAGAAAGATATGTCCATATGTATATCTGGCAGTGCTCGAATACCGCCGCAGCACAATGTTTATTCAAAAGCTACATGAGATACTCAGATATCCACAGAGACCAAATAAAACTACTTCTACGGTGCGGCTCAACTATAAGATGTGGTGAAAGACCACAATTACAATTCCACTTTACCTCTCTCTAGTGACCCTTGGTTAACCAAAAATAACAAAAAAAATTGGTACTGTTATATTATGTTCTCTATAGGGAATATAATATTACCAATGTGTTTACCATGTGCAGATGTGTAGGATAAAGAAAATGCGGGGCAGTCGATAGGACACCGGGCAGCAGTGGGAAATAAAAAAATATTGGGTTTTGTTTATTCGGCCCTCTTATCGTTTTAGGGTTGTCTGATATGTAAATTTTAGGAACCTTTGACAAAATCTAGTGTAGGATTTAAGGATTTAAGGCATATTTGTCCAAAATTGTCTGTTTCCAGTATTTTCAGCTCTATAAAAATATACCACAGCGGTGTTCGGAGAAGTTACGTAATATGGTGTTGCCGGAAAGATAGGCAACTAAGAATGAGATGCCAGCTCTGGACACACTAGTGGTTCTTCAACTGCAAAGCTACAGCCATCATCAAACCTTGCTTTCACTGGTGGCATAAGTTGGAGATTACTAGTCTAGGCAATGGTGGAGCAATAGCTGAAGATGGGAGAACATATACCAGCGTGACGCTGCAAAATATTGGTGTCCATCCTTAAGTAGAGTTTTGGAACAGGTGGAGAACCACAGGTTGGAGACTATTGCCATGGACAATGATGGAACCATACCTGAAGCTGTCATTGGTGTCTCTATTGGGTTAAAGTCCAAGATACACATTGGATGGCTATTGGCCGAGCAATGGTTTGGTCAATCGTTCAGTTGCAGCCATCTAGGTCAGCTGTCCCACACAAAGGAGGGCTCATTTAGCTGAGTGGAAAGATAGGCAACTAAGAAAGAGATGCCAGCTCTGGACACACCAGTGGTTCTCCAACTGCAAAGCTATAGCCATCATCAAACATTGCTTCCACTGGTGCCGCGAGTTGGAGATTACTGGTCTAGGCAATGGTGTAGCAATAGCTGAAGATGGAAGAACATATTCCAGCGTGACGCTGCAAAATATTGGTGTCCATCCTTTAGTAGAGTTTTGGAACAAGTGGAGAATCCCAGGTTGGAGACTAATGGCATGGACAATGGTGGAACCATATCTGTAGCTGTCATTGGTGTCTTTGTTATATTAAAGCCCGAGATACACATTGAATGGCTGTTGGCTGAGCAATAGTTTAGTCAATCGTTCAGTTGCAGCCATCTCGGCCAGTTATATCACACAAAGGAGAGCTTGTTTAGCCAAGCGTTCCTGTGTTGCTTTTATTGGTGCCATGAGTTGGAGATTACTAGTATAGACAATGGTGGAGCAATAGATGAAGATAGAAGAACATATACCAGTGTAATGCTGCGAAATATTGGTCTCCATCCTTTGCGACAGGTGGAGAACCACAGGTTGGAGACTATTGCCATGGACAATGGTGATACCATACCAGAAGCTGTCATTGGTGTCTTTATCATGTTAAAGCCTGGGATACACATTGGATAGCTATTGGCTGAACAATAGTTTGGTCCATCGTTCAGTTGCAGCCATCTCGGCCAGCTGTCCCACACGAAGGAAGACTCGTTTAGCGGAGCGCTCCCGTGTTCCTTACGAGATAGCTGTCATCAGACATGTCTAGTTTTGGCTTATCTTTGGGAAAACAAAGCAATTGTCCAAACTCGGACAAGCACTATTGACATGTTATCCAACAATAGACAGTTGGCAGAACCCATTGATATTGGTGGCTTCATCCAACATGGGGGCTTAAGTTATGTTTGGAGGATCTTTTGTGATGTAAAAGGTATGTAAATGTTGAACTCTTCTGTGAGGCAAATCCCGGGATATGAAGATGAATTATGACTCCAGTCATAATCGCTCATCACTCCCTGGCAGTGCCCCCCCCCCCCTTCTTGTCCTCAGATGTCCAGCATCTGTGAAGCACACAACTGGTTTAGCAACAAATCCCATGGCCATGTCCTGTGATATGGAAATTAGGTGGCTTTAGGACAAGGGACACAGGATGACTCCCTGCCGTCACCCTGTAGTAGGAGCTGCTAGCTAGTTAGCAAGGCTATGGAAATAGCCAGACAGAACGACTCCAGTAAAAAATGGTTCATATCTCGCAAGCCATATTTCCGATAAATATGGCAACCATAAAAATGGTGTCTCCGCATGTGGACGATGCCGGCACCCCCTTTTTATGGGAGCAGGACATTGGGAAATGCCCCAGGCGTGATATCAGCCAATGGGGAACTGGCAGACAGGTCATGAGTCCCCTCGTTCTGTAGCTAAATTCATAACTGTCACAATGAGAGCATTGGCGTCCGCCTACGACGCTCCCAGGCAAAGTTATGGCCAATATCCCCTTTGCTGGATAATTCTGATCCATGCAGGGGGAGTGGCAGTGCTTCCCTGTGAGGTCACTAAGGTAGGAGGGGACCTGGATTTGGCCAGGTTGATAACCCTACTTCGGCCATTTTCCAGCGTTCTTCTGCTCGGGGGCCTGGTTGGGAAAGACCTGTGAGGGAGTTCCTGGAAACCTGGTCTACAGCGCCCCCCTGTGGCCAGACGCAACAAGGTAACTGCTGGAACTGTGTATGCCTGTTTGTAACCCATGCTTTGATTGTAACTGTACTCTGACATATGTATATTCTGTAGATTCCCTATTGTATATATTGTAGTTCTAGTGTGCTTTAGGCTGATTAAATTATATAATTAATCTTGGGCTGTTCTGTTATCTCGATCTTGAATCCCACGTCTGTGTGTTCGGCTAATAGTTACCGTAAATCGGTTGGTGGCAGCGAATTGTGCCAAGGATTATTGTGGGGAGGCCAGTGAGATTCGGGGAGATTTTATATATTCCGCCCGCGGAGGTCGGGGGAATATATACCTTACTCTCACCGGGGACCCTTCAATAATCGGCATAAGTAGTATAGCGGCCTCCTTGCTTATTGTCGGGCAATTCCATAATTGGCCTGACTATAAGAGGGGCGCTAGAGAGCGCGTCACGTGCTCTGTCTGTCGGTCGGGAGGTATAAAGGAGGGGTGACCCCCCACTTGTTACACCCCGATTGTGACGTACTGGTAGCCAGCGCGGGGGATTTCTGAGTGACCCCCCCGGTGGTTTGTGACATATTGGTGGCATAGCGGTGGGATCGAGATAATAGTGTGTGTGAGTGTGAGACCCATACTCCCAGACACTAAAGACTGCCTGCAGCAGCTGTGGCTGCTGGGGTCTTCAGACTAGCTCAACACTAGAGTGTCAGAGTGCAGATACTGTAAGGTGTGTGGAGGCATCAGGTGTCAGTTCTGTGTCAGTGACCAAAAGTCTGCAAGAATGGCTGATGGCACCAGGAGCAGAGCTATGCAACTGGCCAATGCTAAGGCAGGAGCCGAAGAGAGGGAGGACGGTGCTGTGGACAGCAATGAGGAGGTTGCCCACGAGTCCTCCAGGAGCTCGACGCCAGAAAACCGTTCTGCCGAGGACATTGCGCAACCTGGCACTGCTGGACAAGATGAGGAGCAGCTCACCCAAGGTTCCTCAACGAGCCAGATGCCAGCCCTCCGCTCTGAAAGGGACAGTGAATCGCCTAGCTCTGCAGCGTGCCGCAGATCACCACGTGCCATTCCACCGAGCCTGGGAGGCTCGGATAGCCTTCTTCAAATGGCTATGGCCCTTCTCCAGGCTGGAGACCAGAAGGGCTACAAGGAACTCCTGGCAGAGCGCAGGGCAGAGCGGCACGCAGAGCGTGAGGCTGCGGAGCGAGAGCGGCAGGCAGCGCGTGAAGAGCGAGAGCGAGAGCGACAGGCAGACCGTGACTACCAGCTGCAGCTAGCTCAGCTCCGGCCCTCATCAGCCACACGTGACCTTCGAAACACCAAACTTCCAAAGGTCCGTGTTGAGCACTTCCCAGTGCTGGAGAAGGATGGAGACTTGGACTCTTTCTTGACTGCTTTTGAACGGACTTGCTTGCAGCACCATCTGGACAAGGACCAGTGGGCCAAATACCTGACCCCCCGTTTAAGGGGTAAGGCCCTGGATGTCCTTGGGGACTTGCCTGCTGAGGCAGATCAGGGCTACGACACCATCAAGCGGGCCCTGATCCAACAGTACAACCTCACTCCAGAGTCCTACCGCAAGAAGTTCCGGAGCCTACAGAAGGGACCAAAGGACTCCTGGGCTGACCACCGGCGGGCACTTGCCCGAGCTGCCGACCACTGGACCCAAGGCCTGCAGCTTTCCACCGGACCGGAGATCCTGGACTTGTTCATCACGGAGCAACTCTTGTGGAACTGCCCTGAGGATCTCCGCCAGTTCATCCGAGACCAGAAGCCAAAGGGGTCCACGGCTACAGCTGCCCTTGCCGATGACTACACCAACAACCGGGCCCCTGAGGCCAGGAGAGCGGCCACCAGCAGCACCTGGAGAGGGGGTAAGATGAATTCGGCGACTGCCCCACCTGCCCCTAGACTGCAGGGGGTGTCCCCCTCAACTCCCCTCTCCAGGCCCGTGGCGGAACCAAGACGGTGCCACCAGTGCAACCTACCTGGACACTTCAAGGCCATGTGCCCTCAGCGTCCCAAGGCCCCGGCTCCGTCCCCGTCCCAAGGGCCGCCCAAGGTGTATTGTGTGGGTGGGGGTGGTGGTAGGTCCCTGGACAGCTTCCAACCTGTCACCGTCGGCCGGTCTGTGACCATAGGACTGCGAGACAGCGCCTCGGAGGTGACTCTGGTGCGGCCTGAGATGGTGTCCCCCCAAGACTTGATCCCTGGAAAAACCCTCGCTGTCTCCGGGATTGGAGGCACTGACCCGGCGCTGCCTGTTGCTGACATTTATGTGGACTGGGGCGCAGGGCGAGGGGTGAGGGAGGTGGGGGTAACTGATCGGATCCCTGCAAACGTGCTACTTGGGACAGATTTGGGGCAGATAACCTCCCAGTTTGGGCCCCAACCAAGGGCTGAACCTTCAGCCCGTACTGACATGCCTCCGGACAATGTTAATGTGTTATCTATGAATGATGTAAGGGAGGAGGGAGTGAACTCTGATATTTCTGCTTGCATAGACACCATAGACACACACTCAGCTGCAGCTGTGACAGGGGAGGGGGTCAGAGAAAGGTGTGACAATGCCTCTACAAGTAACCAGCCTGTGAGCTGGGATCTGTTGCCCTCTGCAGGGATAAGCAGAGAGCAGGGTGCTGCAGGGGGAGGACCAGTGTGTGGGGTGGGGGCTACCACAGCAAATGTGGGGTCCCCAGAGATTTCACAGCGGGGTTCTGTTGCTGCAGGAGGGGAACAGGCAGGTGAGATTGGGGCCGGTCCAGGAGCGGAAGTGCTCCCAGGTAAGATCTCGGTGCATGGTTCCCCCACAACCGGGGTGTCAGGAAGCCAGGTAGGTCTGCCTGAACCGGCGACTTGGTCAGGAACGGAGGAGGAGCAGGCACGACCCACGGTCGCAGCGGCTGTGGCCGCTGTCACCCGCAGTGGGAGTGCTGGGAGCCAAGGGGCCTCCCGGAGGTCCGATAGCTCTTCCCCTTCTGACCAAGTGGCAGCCGAGTCAGGTGGAGGCCAGGACACAGGTCCCGGGGTACTGACTGAAGATGTGACAGTCTCGTCGATTCTGGCCACATCTAGTCAGGGGTTTCAGGCAGCGTTAGAAGCTGACGACAGCCTGAAAGCTCTTAAGGAGCAGGCGGCACAGCCTCCCTCGGACTCGGACCCGGAGCGAGTGGTCTGGGACCAAGGACGGCTGTACCGGGCCACGGTCCAGCAGGGTTCACCGGAGGCGTGGCCCAGGGACCGACAGTTGGTGGTACCCTATCCGTTCCGGACGGAGTTGTTGCGGATCGCACATGAGATTCCGATGGCCGGACACCTAGGGATCGCTAAGACCAAGGCCAGGTTAAACCAGCATTTCTACTGGCCAAAAATGGGGGCCGATGTGGCTGCCTACTGCCGTTCGTGTGAAACCTGTCAGAGAGTGGGGAAGGCGGGGCCACGCCCCAAAGCCCCACTGGTATCTCTGCCAATCATCGATGAGCCTTTCAGGAGGGTGGCTGTGGATCTGGTCGGCCCGCTGGCCATCCCCAGCAGCTCCGGGAAACGCTTCATACTGACGGTAGTGGACTATGCCACCCGGTACCCAGAAGCAGTGGCCTTGTCGTCCATTCGGGCTGACAAGGTGGCCACCGCATTGCTGGAGATTTTCTCCCGAGTGGGTTTTCCCCAGGAAATGCTCACTGACCGGGGGACCCAATTCATGTCCCAGCTGATGGAGGCCCTCTGTAAGCAAGTCCAGGTGCGACATCTGGTGGCCAGCCCGTACCATCCACAGACTAATGGCCTGTGCGAGCGGTTCAATGGCACCTTAAAGCAGATGCTTAAGATGTTGGTCGACTCCCATGGGCGTGACTGGGAGCGGTATCTCCCACACCTGTTATTTGCTTACCGGGAGGTTCCACAGGCCTCAACAGGATTCTCACCGTTTGAGCTCCTGTACGGGCGACGTGTGCGGGGCCCCCTGGCTCTGGTGAAAGAGGCTTGGGAAGGGGATTTGGCCACCCCTGGAGTGTCGGTTATCGAGTATGTCATGCGCTTCCGGGACAAAATGCAGGCCTTGACGCAACTGGTACACGACAATATGGCTCAAGCCCAGGCCGATCAGAAGCGTTGGTACGACCAGAACGCTTGTGAGAGGACCTACCAAGTGGGTCAAAAGGTGTGGGTACTGGTCCCCGTACCACAGGACAAGCTTCAGGCAGCCTGGGAAGGCCCATACCTCGTGTACCAGCAGCTCAACCCTGTAACGTACCTGGTCACCCTGGACCCTGCCCGTGGAAGGCGGAAGCCCTTCCATGTGAACATGATGAAGGCACATCATGAGCGGGAGGCATGTGCGCTCCCCGTGTGCAACCTGCCCGAGGAGGGAGAAGCGGAAACCCTCCTGGATATGCTAGCCCAGGTTAGGGCAGGCGGATCCATTGAGGATGTGGAGGTTGGCCACCAGCTCTTGGAGGACCAACGGTCCCAGCTGTGGGCCACCCTACACCCCTTCCGGGGGTTGTTTACCAACCGGCCCGGAAGGACTGACTTGGCTGTCCATCACGTGGACACTGGGGATCATCCCCCGATCCGGCGTTCAGCATATCGGGTCTCCCTGGAGGTGCAGCAACACATGCGCCAGGAGATTGACGAGATGCTGAAGCTGGGGGTGATCCAGGCATCCAACAGCGCTTGGGCCTCGCCTGTAGTCCTCGTCCCTAAGAAGGACCGAACCACTCGGTTCTGCGTGGACTACAGGGGGCTCAATGCGGTCACGGTCGCCGATGCGTACCCAATGCCACGCATCGATGACCTGCTCGATCAGTTGGCCGGGGCTCAGTACCTGACCATCATGGATCTGAGCCGGGGATATTGGCAGATCCCCCTGACTCGCAAGGCCAGGGAACGCTCTGCCTTTATTACCCCATTTGGACTGTACGAGTCCACGGTGATGCCATTCGGGATGAGGAATGCCCCTGCCACTTTCCAGCGGATGGTCAACACCCTGCTCAAGGGACTTGAAGGGTACGCGGCCGCGTACCTGGATGACATTGCCGTCTTCAGTCCCACCTGGGAGGACCACCTAGAGCATCTAGCACAGGTGCTCAGGCGGATCCACCGGGCAGGTTTGACCATCAAGCCGGGAAAGTGTCAGCTGGCCATGAGCGAGGTCCAGTACCTCGGTCACCGGGTAGGTGGGAGAACACTGAAGCCCGAGCCTGAGAAAGTGGAGGCCATCGCATCCTGGCCCACCCCCAGGACCAAGAAGCAGGTGATGTCCTTCTTGGGGACCGCTGGGTACTATAGGAGGTTTGTTCCATGCTATAGTAGCCTGGCAAAGCCCTTGACGGACCTCACCAAGAAGAAGCTGCCCTCTGCAGTCGATTGGACAATGGACTGCGAGACAGCCTTCCGGGCCCTAAAGGACGCCCTGTCCAGCCCGCCCGTGCTACAGGCAGCCGACTTCACGCGGCCGTTTGTAGTACAGACCGACGCCAGTGACTTCGGCCTCGGTGCGGTGCTCAGCCAGGTGGACTCTGCGAGCCAAGAGCACCCAGTCTTGTACCTGAGCAGGAAGCTGTTACCAAGGGAAGTTGCCTATTCCACGATGGAGAAGGAGTGCCTGGCCATAGTGTGGGCCCTGCAGCGTCTGCAACCCTATCTATACGGGCGCCACTTCATCGGGGAGACGGACCACAATCCCCTCAGCTGGTTGCACACCGTCTCTGGGACGAATGGGCGATTGTTGCGATGGAGCCTTGCGCTCCAGCAATACAACTTCACCATTCGCCACAAAAGGGGCCGTGACCACGGTAACGCAGACGGGCTGTCCCGACAAGGAGAGGTCGCGGACGGGCGCACGGGGGAACACCGGAGTGTGCTGCCCCCTAGCGCCCTCAAAAGGGGGGAGGTGTGAGGCAAATCCCGGGATATGAAGATGAATTATGACTCCAGTCATAATCGCTCATCACTCCCTGGCAGTGCCCCCCCCCCCCTTCTTGTCCTCAGATGTCCAGCATCTGTGAAGCACACAACTGGTTTAGCAACAAATCCCATGGCCATGTCCTGTGATATGGAAATTAGGTGGCTTTAGGACAAGGGACACAGGATGACTCCCTGCCGTCACCCTGTAGTAGGAGCTGCTAGCTAGTTAGCAAGGCTATGGAAATAGCCAGACAGAACGACTCCAGTAAAAAATGGTTCATATCTCGCAAGCCATATTTCCGATAAATATGGCAACCATAAAAATGGTGTCTCCGCATGTGGACGATGCCGGCACCCCCTTTTTATGGGAGCAGGACATTGGGAAATGCCCCAGGCGTGATATCAGCCAATGGGGAACTGGCAGACAGGTCATGAGTCCCCTCGTTCTGTAGCTAAATTCATAACTGTCACAATGAGAGCATTGGCGTCCGCCTATGACGCTCCCAGGCAAAGTTATGGCCAATATCCCCTTTGCTGGATAATTCTGATCCATGCAGGGGGAGTGGCAGTGCTTCCCTGTGAGGTCACTAAGGTAGGAGGGGACCTGGATTTGGCCAGGTTGATAACCCTACTTCGGCCATTTTCCAGCGTTCTGCTCGGGGGCCTGGTTGGGAAAGACCTGTGAGGGAGTTCCTGGAAACCTGGTCTACAGCGCCCCCCTGTGGCCAGACGCAACAAGGTAACTGCTGGAACTGTGTATGCCTGTTTGTAACCCATGCTTTGATTGTAACTGTACTCTGACATATGTATATTCTGTAGATTCCCTATTGTATATATTGTAGTTCTAGTGTGCTTTAGGCTGATTAAATTATATAATTAATCTTGGGCTGTTCTGTTATCTCGATCTTGAATCCCACGTCTGTGTGTTCGGCTAATAGTTACCGTAAATCGGTTGGTGGCAGCGAATTGTGCCAAGGATTATTGTGGGGAGGCCAGTGAGATTCGGGGAGATTTTATATATTCCGCCCGCGGAGGTCGGGGGAATATATACCTTACTCTCACCGGGGACCCTTCAATAATCGGCATAAGTAGTATAGCGGCCTCCTTGCTTATTGTCGGGCAATTCCATAATTGGCCTGACTATAAGAGGGGCGCTAGAGAGCGCGTCACGTGCTCTGTCTGTCGGTCGGGAGGTATAAAGGAGGGGTGACCCCCCACTTGTTACACCCCGATTGTGACGTACTGGTAGCCAGCGCGGGGGATTTCTGAGTGACCCCCCCGGTGGTTTGTGACATCTTCCATTACTGTTGAGTAGTTATTGCTGCCTTTGTAACCTATTCTTCAGGTAGAGACCGAAAACCAGCAATCATGCACTACAATGGACAGCAGAAATATGAATCTGGTGGACAATAGTCTATGTTTGCCTGGCATGTGATCTCTAGATAGGTCAATGACCTTCTGGAGTTAAGTCGTCATTGGACATTAGTTGTCTACTTTTGTTCCCAAAATATAAGTAAGGTGGTTACCTTCCTTGGTTTGCCTATTTTCTTAGTCTTTAATATTAACCTGTCTTGATGGCTTTGGTCAAGGTTTATTTCTAGAATATACATGCAAGTAACATCTTTGTTTAAAAATTGAGTCATATATGGTAGAACAATAAGGAATTCAAGCATCCATATAAAGGAAAAAAAGCTCTCATCCCAACACCCGGTTTCCGCACATTATATTGTAAAACAGATTTTGTTCAGCAATTTATCTTTATCTCACCAAGACAGGACCTTTCACCTTTTACATACTTAAAAAGCAGCACTTCAATCGCATTTACAGTTTCATGACAGATTTTTTTCTTCCTTCTATGTAACAATAGAGGAAACGGCAGACTGTTCAAAAACACAACACCAAACCTGCGGCCTTTGCCATCTGTAGGTCACCTCTAACCCCAGATCCTGGATACAGAGCTTTTTGGCCATCCACAAACATAAGCTAACGTTGACGTCATCTCGTTCTTTCCTTCTTACCACCATCGTAGTGTACATGTGTCTTCCTATTCTTACAAAAACATAAACCCCCCTCCTTCCAATGAGAAAAAAACCCAACAATGCTGTAAGATTTTCGGAGGATGAAGTCAGGAAGGTCACGGGAGAGTATGCATGGAGTTAGGAAACCTTTGTTTTGGTTGAGTCGCGAGATGAAAGTAGTGGAAGTGAAAACATTGAGGTTGAAAAAAGTTACTATTTTTGAAATTATTTTTATACTTTATGTAAATTTGATCAGTTCTAATAAATTTTAAGTCATATTCTTAAAGTGTCTAAAAGAAAAAAATACACCGCTCTTTTCGATAATGGCTGCGTAGTCAACGGTGAACTCAACGGGTGTAATACCGGCTAAAACTTTAATTAGAGATTTCCAAGGTTTTAGTTCTAAATTGCTATGAGCTTTTTCTTACAACATTCATACATATGTATCTTCTAATATAAAGTCTAATGATAAATTTGACAGTCTTACCCTTTTTCCCAATTTACCGTCCCCTGAGCAGCTGTCTGCGTGTATGATTAGTCTTTTCATTTTATCAAGTTCTGACGTTTAGATCTTTTGATGTCCTCATAATTTGAGCCTTTGATAACATTTGCTTTTTTTCTCCCATTAACATTTCTTTTTTATCATTAATGATCTGCAGCTGACATGGCAATATAAGTCTATATATTTTTGGCCCCTAATTACTTTGAGCTAACTTGGATTAATTTCATGCTCTTATTTAAGAGATTGAACACAACCAGCTAATGATGCTCTAAGGAGTTGGATCTAGTCGTGGAAATTTTTGAGGCCACTTTTGGAATCAGAGACATCTAATGATGAATAATTCTTTTAAAGAACATAAAATGACCAATATTTGGAAGCATGGTGACTATATTTGCTTTCATGTCAATGATTAACATTGTTCTTCAACGTTTTTGATACCCTCTTAATTGAGGAACCATACTGAGAACAAACCAAAACCATCTTGGTGTCACGCTAGGTACAGGGAAGTACCAAGCGAACGGCAAAAGGGAAGGGAAACCCTGTGTCTAGGAAAGGGGGAGATGGTGACCACTGACCAAACCTACCACTGGCCTCTGGTTTACCTCACCACCCTAGATAGGTTCCGCACCTATGCGCCGAGCCGCATACCTGACCCTGGCTGACTCTGAAATAGGCCCTAGATAGGAATGGATGGGATGTAGTTGCTTTCATGTCAATGATTAACATTCGTCTTCAACATTTTTGAGACCCTCTTAATTGAGGAACCATACTGAGAACAAACCAAAACCATCTTGGTGTCACGCTAGGTACAGGGAAGTACCAAGCGAACGGCAAAAGGGAAGGGAAACCCTGTGTCTAGGAAAGGGGGAGATGGTGACCACTGACCAAACCTACCACTGGCCTCTGGTTTACCTCAACACCCTAGATAGGTTCCGCACCTATGCGCCGAGCCGCATACCTGACCCTGGCTGACTCTGAAATAGGCCCTAGATAGGAATGGATGGGATGTAGTTGCTTTCATGTCAATGATTAACATTCGTCTTCAACGTTTTTGATACCCTCTTAATTGAGGAACCATACTGAGAACAAACCAAAACCATCTTGGTGTCACGCTAGGTACAGGGAAGTACCAAGCGAACGGCAAAAGGGAAGGGAAACCCTGTGTCTAGGAAAGGGGGAGATGGTGAGCACTGACCAAACCTACCACTGGCCTCTGGTTTACCTCACCACCCTAGATAGGTTCCGCACCTATGCGCCGAGCCGCATACCTGACCCTGGCTGACTCTGAAATAGGCCCTAGATAGGAATGGATGGGATGTAGTTGCTTTCATGTCAATGATTAACATTCGTCTTCAACGTTTTTGATACCCTCTTAATTGAGGAACCATACTGAGAACAAACCAAAACCATCTTGGTGTCACGCTAGGTACAGGGAAGTACCAAGCGAACGGCAAAAGGGAAGGGAAACCCTGTGTCTAGGAAAGGGGGAGATGGTGACCACTGACCAAACCTACCACTGGCCCCTGGCTTCCGTTACCACCCTAGATAGGTTCTGCACTTATGTGCCGAGCTGGATACCTGACCCTGGCTGACCCTGAAATAGGCCCTAAGTAGAAAACGGAAGGGATGAGCGCTTAATCAACCCCACTAAGCCCTACG
Organism: Anomaloglossus baeobatrachus; assembly: GCF_048569485.1. Taxonomy (NCBI): domain Eukaryota; kingdom Metazoa; phylum Chordata; class Amphibia; order Anura; family Aromobatidae; genus Anomaloglossus; species Anomaloglossus baeobatrachus. The sequence continues at coordinate 45,153,662 of NC_134356.1, read as the reverse complement.
AGAACACACAGGGAAATACACACATCGGAAAGTAAACAAATAAATTATATGCAGATGACTCAAGGAGATTAACTGCAACAGCAACAAAGTTTCTCCAGATGAATACAAGCCAACTGCTTGCACTGAAGACTTGTTTAGAGCATTAGACCTATCACCAGCACAGAGTAAGGGGAGTGAGAGTATTTAAAGACACAAAGGGAAGTGCTGAAGAATGATAGCTGAAAAGGTGAGGAAATCCGCAGGGTCCTAAAGAGACAGGGATACACTCCAAGCAGGGAAAAAGGGAATGTCAGAGCGCAGCTTGTGTAGCCAAATGCTGCAACCTTCTACAGCCAGAAACTACAGGATTGTCTGTCATGCCGTGACACTTGGCAAGAGTGGTTCATCACATCACCGTGAACCTAACTTCTGGTTTTACCATTAGGTTGTACAATTTGCCTATAATCAAAATCTAAATGCAAAATCTTTAACAGGGACCACACTTGCCATGTGCATACATGCCAATAGTTCTCATTTTGATGGGAAAATCCCACCAATCAAATTAAAAAAGTTGGGTGCGTTATGCAAATTTGAACAAAAATTACTATATTTTGGTGTTCCTGGAAGTTGGGCTTAATTTTAGTGATGTAAATGTTCATAAGTCCAAATCATAGTGCAAAATGTTAAACAGATCCTCCACTTGCCATGTGCACAGGTGCCAACAGCACATCAAATTGATTTGCTCATCTCTACCACTTTGTAATCCCATATAAAAAGTTAATTAACTTTTTCATGACTAGTCCAAAAAGTCCCATGTGCCAACTGTAACATTTTAAAGAGTACTTAAGTAAATTTTTTGTATAATCCTGTATAAAAAGTAACTTTTTGGTTAATGGCCCAAAAAGTCTCATGTATGTTTTGTAAAACATTGAGAAATTCTTGTAGCGCCGACGTCGCTACAGAGACGCCAACTTACTCACTGCCCAGGGCGGGTCGCTTCCTTCCCCGTACTCCCCCGGCCAATCCACATGTGCTGCTGCCTCCTTCCTATCCCAGGCCCTTTTCTAGCCACACAGGGTTCCCGGGAATGCACATAAGACGCTCGCGCACATACCAGCCCTCCTCTTAAAAGGCCAGCATGCTATGTCCAGGAAATGCCTCTCAGCCTATGGGTGAGAGGCACAGTGTATTTAAGGCATCCTCCCATTAGGGGAGTTGCCTGAGCAACACATTCTAGCTGGTTGACAGATCCCGTTATCCCTGTGTCCGTCACCTGTACCTGAGTCTGCCTTCCCATAACTGTCTGTCCCTGCCTGCCCACCACTCCTGTTCATAACCGCCTGTCCAGCCTGCCTCACTCATTCCGCCTGTACCTGAGTCCATCTTCTGTCCTGGGGGTCAGCTGCCACAGTCCCGGTCATTGCCCTAGGAGTGATATCTGGTGTCAGCTTCGTGGTGGGCCCTTAGTTTAGCCCCTCCCATTAAGGGGTAAACCTGGATTTCTCCTGTGGTCCAGTGGGTCCACTAATCCGGCTCGCTGCCCCTACACCGGTCGCGAGTGTTACAATACTATAGTGTCATACCATTTCAAAATTAGGTGAGATTTTGGAGAATTGCTCAAGTGATAAAATATTAAAGAACTTGTCAGCACCGAAGACAAATGCGTGTAAATAAGTCAACATCGTATTAAACTTCTTTTATGCCTACAAATGAGAAGAAAAGTCCTCTCGCCGCGGGTGTCAAGTGATTCAAAGAGATATTTTGGCTGCGCACGTTCGGAATCTGCGAGTACCTGACAGTGTTAAGTTTCTTCTTTTATGCGCTACCTTTTTATTCCTTCCCTAGTTGTGTTTAATATGACAGGTATGGAGTCTGTCGGAGGCGGAAATTTCGTGGCGGTGGGATAAAATAAGGATTACAAAGTGGATGGGAAGGCGATGGAAGTGACAATGGTTTGGGGGCAGCTCTGAAAACTTCGTGTATAGATACAAGAGCCAACAAAGGGCGTCTTTACTGTAGAATAGAACACAAACGCGGAGCGTGAAATTGCCAAAACCGACGCAAGCCAACTGGTGAAATCATGGAGAAGGCGGCAATGTTTATTTTGGAAATCTAAGCCCCCGATTATCTACAAATCTTCCCTTGTCAAGTTCTATAAACTTTTGTTGGATGATGATAATAATAAATAAATCAGAAAATCTGTTCATTCCCAGGGCTCTTAATGCTACCGGTCGGGTTAATGAATTATATATTTTTTCACGTCATGTTAGTGCATTTTTTTTTTTAACCTTTTGGGGTCAACAAATAAATACTAAGTGAATTATTCAAGCCAATAGCTAATCAATAACGGTTCTGCAATATATTTTTGTGTGTGTGTTCCATGAAAGGTTGTAGACGAAAAGGCAGTGAGCAATTATGGAAATTGGAGCCAGGCAGCGCGCACTTCTCCTCCCCGCGTACAGGCACCACCTTGACAGATAATCGATTATGGTTCCTCTGCTGCAGCTCAGTGACCCTTGACCTTTCCAGCTTCGTCTGACAGCTCGGAGACCAGTTTATATTTATTTTATTGAATTAACTCCGTCTTGCCTGGCTAGTACATCACACAGGGAGAGGCCTGGCGTGAAGGAGAAGCACTAGTGTGGGCTTTGTCAAGGATCTCTATTGTTCGTGGGTTGAGATTCTTTTGTTCGGCACGGCACCCTGGGTCTTAAGGACAAGTCTCCATTTCAAGGGGCATTGTCATCGAGGCTTGTCCAACTCTGGCTGCCAATATTGTTGGGCAAACAAACAAATAAAGAGAAATGAAGAGAGCATGCTGTGTACACCACAATGAGACCTAAACGACACCGCTTGCCATAAACCACGTGACCATGGAGGTGCAGATAATTTTACCAATCAGGTTATCCAAGGCTGCTTTCACACATCCGGTTTTTCCTGTGCGGCACACTCCGGCGCTTTGCAGAAAAACCGCAACCGGTTTTTTTTTGCCGCCGTTTGCGTTTTTTTGCATAGACTTACATTAGTGCCGTATTGTGCCGCATGGGCTTGCGTTCCGTCCGGTTTTTGCCGCATGCGGCAGATTTAGCCAACGCGGCAGCCAGATATTACATTGCCTGGCACGTTTTTTTGTCCGGCAAAAAACCCACATCGCGCCGCATTGTTCGGCAAAAACCGGACGGGCCGCATGTCAAAAACGTATGCAAAGGATGCGGTTTTGACGTTGCATAGGTTTTAGAGCCGGATTGGCCGACTCTGCTAAAACCGGAGGTGTGAAAGCAGCCTAACAACTTCCATTTATCATCCATTTATCTATCTATCGACAACATTTAGAAATTTGCTGAAGCCGGTGAATTCGAACACTATTTGCTTCAAGTGACTTTTGCCCATTTTAGAAGATTGCATTGGCTAGAAAAGGATCAACATGATCCTAGACATGGCTGTAGGGATTCCCCATAATGATTGGTTAATCAATTGTTATAGCACAGCCAATCACCTGACACAATTCCAGCTGGTATAAAAGCAGAGGCAGGGAATGAAGCTGAAGCAGCCAATTTGTGGTGAATCTGGATAGTGAGAGACTGTCACAGCTAGCTTTTCAAATGAGGAGAGAAAGCCATAAACTAGCAAAGAAACTGCATAGATAGTGGGGGTTAAAGTACAGCAATGAAGATTTGTGTGTGAGGAAAAGAGAATTATACAGATTTAATGGATAGGGAGTGAAAGACAGGAGAGTCACTGAGTGTGAGGCAGGAGAGTCACTGTGTATGTGAGGCAAGAAAGTCACTGTGTCTGTGAGGTAGGAGAGTCACTGTGCCTGTGAGGCAGGAGAGTCACTGTGTCTGTGAGGCAGGAGAGTCACTGTGCCTGTGAGGCAGGAGAGCCACTGTGTCTGTGAGGCAGGAGAGTCACTGTGTCTGTGAGGCAGGAGAGTCACTGTGTCTGTGAGGCAGGAGAGTCACTGTGTCTGTGAGGCAGGAGAGTCACTGTGCCTGTGAGGCAGGAGAGTCACTGTGTCTGTGAGGCAGGAGAGTCACTGTGTCTGTGAGGTGGGAGAGTCACTGTGCCTGTGAGGCAGGAGAGTCACTGTATCTGTGAGGCAGGAGAGTCATTGTGTCTGTGAGGCAGGAGAGTCACTGTGTCTGTCAGGCAGGAGGGTCACTGTGTCTGTGAGGTAGGAGAGTCACTGTGCCTGTGAGGCAGGAGAGTCACTGTGTCTGTGAGGCAGGAGAGTCACTGTGCCTGTGAGGCAGGAGAGCCACTGTGTCTGTGAGGCAGGAGAGTCACTGTGTCTGTGAGGCAGGAGAGTCACTGTGTCTGTGAGGCAGGAGAGTCACTGTGTCTGTGAGGCAGGAGAGTCACTGTGCCTGTGAGGCAGGAGAGTCACTGTGTCTGTGAGGCAGGAGAGTCACTGTGTCTGTGAGGTGGGAGAGTCACTGTGCCTGTGAGGCAGGAGAGTCACTGTATCTGTGAGGCAGGAGAGTCATTGTGTCTGTGAGGCAGGAGAGTCACTGTGCCTGTGAGGCAGGAGAGTCACTGTGCCTGTGAGGCAGGAGAGTCACTGTGCCTGTGAGGCAGGAGAGTCACTGTGTCTGTGAGGCAGGAGAGTCACTGTGCCTGTGAGGCAGGAGAGTCACTGTGTCTGTGAGGCAGGAGAGTCACTATGTATGTGAGGCAAGAGAGTCACTGTGTCTGTGAGGCAGGAGATTCACTGTGCCTGTGAGGCAGGAGAGTCACTGTGTATGTGAGGCAGGAGAGTCACTGTGTCTGTGAGGCGGGAGAGTCACTGTGCCTGTGAGGCAGGAGAGTCACTGTATCTGTGAGGCAGGAGAGTCATTGTGTCTGTGAGGCAGGAGAGTCACTGTGTCTGTGAGGTGGGAGAGTCACTGTATCTGTGAGGCGGGAGAGTCACTGTGTCTCTGAGGCAGGAGAGTCACTGTGTCAGTGAGGCAGGAGAGTCACTGTGTCTATGAGGCAAGAGAGGCGCTGTGTCTGTGAGACAGGAGAGTCACTGTGTGTGAGACAGGAGAGGCACTGTGCCTGTGAGGCAGGAGGGTCACTGTGTCTGTGAGGCAGGAGGGTCACTGTGTCTGTGAGGCAGGAGAGGCACTGTGCCTGTGAGGCAGGAGGGTCACTGTGTCTGTGAGGCAGGAGGGTCACTGTGTCTGTGAGGCAGGAGGGTCACTGTGTCTATGAGGCAGGAGAGTCACTGTGTCTGTGAGGCAGGAGAGTCACTGTGTTTGTGAGGCAGGAGAGTCACTGTGTCTGTGAGGCAGGAGAGTCACTGTGTCTGTGAGGCAGGAGGGTCACTGTGTCTGTGAGGCAGGAGAGTCACTGTGTCTGTGAGGCAGGAGAGTCACTGTGTCTGTGAGGCAGGAGAGGCACTGTGTCTGTGAGGCAGGAGAGTCACTGTGTCTGTGAGGCATGAGGGTCACTGTGTCTGTGAGGCAGGAGGGTCACTGTGTCTGTGAGGCAGGAGGGTCACTGTGTCTGTGAGGCAGGAGGGTCACTGTGTCTGTGAGGCAGGAGGGTCACTGTGTCTGTGAGGCAGGAGGGTCACTGTGTCTGTGAGGCAGGAGGGTCACTGTGTCTGTGAGGCAGGAGGGTCACTGTGTCTGTGAGGCAGGAGGGTCACTGTGTCTGTGAGGCAGGAGGGTCACTACGCAATGTGCGGTTTCGGTTATGAACAAACAAACAGGTAATTCAAGGGGTGTCTGGAGTTGGACCCCCATAGATCTGATAATGACGAATCTACCATAAAGATAGGTCACCATTATTTAAGTCTTGGACAACCTATTTAAGATAACACAATTGAAACAATTTCAATAAAACTATAAATTCAATGAAAATCAATAATAATAATAATTGGAGACAATTCGCCCCGATTTAAATTTCCATTTTAAATCATCATTTTTTCATTTGCGTCAAATTGCCGAAAAATGTTTGAGGTTACGGAGCCTGGCAGGCTTTATAATAGTTTCTCACCCTGTATATTAGGTATCCAGGGAAATGGATTTTAATACTCGCCTAAGTGTATTTTGTTCCTGGATCACATTACATCTTTTACCGGAACCATAGCTAAAAGCCATAAATTCTGTTGCCAAGGTAATTTAGCAATAAACAGATTTGTTTTATTATTTTTTTTTTCTTTTCAGGGAAGAGCTGAAAACAAAAGAACCACGTGATCGTCAATCAGCCGAGCCGGATCACACAACTGGCACTTTATGTAATCGTAGGAGAACCTCAATGTGGGTCTCAAAGGCTTAGATTGAGAAGGTGACTTAAGCGGGCTTTACACGCTGCGACATCGCTAATGCGGAGTCGTTGGGGTCACGGAATTTGTGACGCACATCCGGCCGCATTAGCGATGCCGTTGCGTGTGACACCGATAAGCGATTTTGCATCGTTGCAAAAACGTGCAAAATCGCTAATCGGCGACATGGGGGTCCATTCTCAAATCTCGTTACTGCAGCAGTAACGAGGTTGTTCCTCGTTCCTGCGGCAGCACACATCGCTGCGTGTGACGCCGCAGGAACGAGGAAGCTCCCCTTACCTGCCTCCCGGCCGCTATGAGGAAGGAAGGAGGTGGGCGGGATGTTACGTCCCGCTCAGCTCCGCCCCTCCGCTGCTATTGGGTGGCGGTTCAGTGACGTCGCTGTGACGCCGCACGGACCGCCCCCTTAGAAAGGAGGCGGTTCGCCCGTCACAGCGACGTCGCCGGACAGGTAAGTATGTGTGACGGCTGTTGTGCGACACGGGCAGCGATTTGCCCGTGTCGCGCAACAGATGGGGGCGGGTACCCACACTAGCGATATCGGGACCGATATCGCAGTGTGTAAAGTAGCCTTAAGTCAGGGGTTGCGGAAATAGGCTCGGAATGGTGCTAAGAAGAAAGAGATTGGAAAGTGTATAACTACTGGAATTGGGACAATTGCTCCCCTAAATTTCCCAATTTTCCTTTTTTTAAAATCCACCATACGGTTTCAGAGATGTGAGCTTTTATGTTTGGTACTGATGATTTTCATGGTCTTTACTAAGGGTGAGTGGCATGCAGTAATAATATAGAGCATCTTTCTCTACTCCCCTCTCATCTCCTCTTCCCACCATCGCATCCAAGATTTCTCCCGTGCCTCCCCCATACTCTGGAACGCTCTACCCCAACGCGTCAGACTCTCACCTATCTGGACATGCTTCAAAAGGAACCTGAAGACCCACCTCTTCCGACAAGCCTACAACCTGCCGTAACCCACAGTCTGATATAGCGCCACACAACCAGCTCAACCCTCACGTACTGTATCCTCAGCCTTCCCTTGTAGACTGTGAGCCCTCGCGGGCAGGGACCTCTCTCCTCCTGTACCAGTCTATGCCTTGTATTGTTTATGATTATTATACTTGTCCCTATTATGTATACCCCTTTCACATGTAAAGCGTCATGGAATAAATGTCGCTATAATAATAAATAATCCCAAAGACACGCCCCAGAGGATCCTGTAAAATACACCCCAGAGGAACAGAGCATAAAAATTACTACTAAACAAAAAGGCCCATATCACTGGAAACAAAAGGGGTTTTTTTTGTTTGTTTTTTGTAAACAAACAATAGAATACTGAGGGTAAGCAGTGGGAATAAAATATAGGCAAAAACTGATCATACATGTGATCCATTTGCTTTCTCATGATAACCGAAGGTATTTTGGATTTGTAATATATGTCTATGGTGTTTACATAGTTTATTTCAAATATTCTTAGATATGATAGATAGATAGATAGATAATAGATAGATAGAGGGATAGATAGATAGATGGGTGGATGGATAGATAGATAGATAGATAGATAGAGGGATAGATAGATAGATAGATAGATAGATAGATAGATAGAGGGATAGATAGAGGGATAGATAGATAGATAGATAGATAGATAGATAGATAGATAGATAGATAGATAGATAGATAGATAGATAGATAAATAGATAGATAGAGGGATAGATAGATAGAGGGATAGATAGAGGGATAGATAGATAGATAGATAGATAGAGGGATAGATAGATAGATAGATAGAGGGATAGATAGATAGAGGGATAGATAGATAGATAGATAGAGGGATAGATAGATAGATAGATAGATAGATAGATAGATAGATAGATAGATAGATAGATAGATAGAGGGATAGATAGATAGATAGAGGGATAGATAGATAGAGGGATAGATAGATAGAGGGATAGATAGATAGATAGATAGATAGATAGATAGAGGGATAGATAGATAGATATATAGATAGATAGAGGGATAGATAGAGGGATAGATGGATAGATAGATAGAGGGATAGATAGATAGATAGATAGATAGATAGATAGAGGGATAGATAGATAGAGGGATAGATAGATAGATAGATAGAGGGATAGATGGATAGATAGATAGATAGATAGATAGAGGGATAGATAGATAGATAGATAGAGGGATAGATAGATAGATAGATAGAGTTGCCAAAAGACCCAAAATTGAGGACTATCCGGATTTTTCAGATACAGTTCTGGCAAATGCGAGGCCATCCTGGCCTAAAAAGAAGTAGATCAGAGGTGTTACCATGTGGGACCATGGGCAGGATATACACAATTAATGATAGATAGATAGATAGATAGATAGATAGATAGATAGATAGATAGATAGATGTATATATAAATATAAATATATATATATATATATATATATATATATATATATATATATATATATATATATATATATATATATATATATATATATATATATATATATATATATATCATTAATTGTGTATATCCTACCCATATATGGATATGTATAGCAATAGATAGTAGATAGATAGAGAGATAGATAGATAGATGGCTAGATATGTGATAGATGGATGGATATAAAGCTAGATGGATGGATATATAGATAGAGCGATATATGATAGATATACAGATGGATAAATAGATAGATAGATGGATGGAGTGAATAGTGTGGGTTCCCAACTATCATAGGTCTTCTTTAGTATTGGTCTTTTCCAGAACCTATGGCGCCCCCCTCAGCTCCAGGACCAGCTGTGACATCGCCCTCTTCATCCACTATAGTCATACCGCTGCTTATACCATCCCTTAAAGTTTATTCAAGATAGATTACTACTCAATACAGAACCATTGCATGTGTCTGCACTGCTAAAACCCTTTAAAAAGAAAGAATTTATTAACTGAATATTTGCATTCCGCTTTTGAAACTAATAAAATAAACCATTTCTTTCAATTTTTTTTCATCTGCTTTTTAAAGATATCAGTGAAAGTTTGCATTGCAGGACTATAAATCTAATAGGGCCCATAGAACTCGTATTCATCCTGGCATTTGCATATCATTATTTTAGCTGATATGATTTTGCCTGATGTGGTGCCAATAAGTTTTCCAGAAATGACATATCTGGTATAAGTTAGCACTATGTACGGTATATATAGAGGCTTATAAAATGTATATTCAATTCCATCAGATTAATTTGAGATGTACCAGAAATGCAATTACATATTACCATGTTCTAAGACATAAAGTATACCGGTCCTTTCACTAATATAATGTCTTGCTTATTCAAAACTCAAAAACGACCTCTGTTGTTTCTGTATGTGTGACAGATGAGAGAGCAGGAACATTCAGACCAAGACACCCCGACTTCCTGAAAAGAGACAAAAACATGACCCCATATCCTTAAGAAAGACAAAGGAACACCCCCACTTCCTGAAGAGACAAAGATATGCCCCCAATTTAGGAAGATATAAAGACATGACTCCACTTCCTGTTAAGAGACAAAGACACCCCCCTACTTCCTGAAAAGCGACAAAGACACACCTCCACTTCCTGAAAAGAGACAAATACACACCCCCACTTCCTGAAAAGAGAAAAAGACATATCCCTACTTCCTGAAAAAAGACAAAGACACACACCCACTTCCTGAAAAAAGACAAAGACACACCCTCACTTCCTGAAAAGAGACAAAGACACACCCCCACTTCCTGAGTAGAGACAGACATATCAGTACTTCCTGATATGTCTTGCTTATTCAAAACTCAAAAACGACCTCTGTTGTTTCTGTATGTGTGACAGATGAGAGAGCAGGAACATTCAGACCAAGACACCCCTACTTCCTGAAAAGAGACAAAAACATGACCCCATATCCTTAAGAAAGACAAAGGAACACCCCCACTTCCTGAACAGACAAAGCCACAACCCCACTTCCTGAAGAGACAAAGATATGCCCCCAATTTAGGAAGATATAAAGACATGACTCCACTTCCTGTTAAGAGACAAAGACACCCCCCCACTTCCTGAAAAGCGACAAAGACACACCTCCACTTCCTGAAAAGAGACAAATACACACCCCCACTTCCTGAAAAGAGAAAAAGACATATCCCTACTTCCTGAAAAAAGACAAAGACACACACCCACTTCCTGAAAAAAGACAAAGACACACCCTCACTTCCTGAAAAGAGACAAAGACACACCCCCACTTCCTGAGTAGAGACAGACATATCAGTACTTCCTGAAAAGAAATAGGCACATCCACTTCCTGAAAAGAGACAAAGACATGCTGCCTCTTCCTGAGAAGGGTCAAAGACAAGCCCTCACTTCCTGAACAGACAAAGACTCGTCCCCACTTCTTGAAGACTCAAAGACTCGCCACCACTTCCTGAAGAGAGAAAAAGACCTGCTCCCACTTCCTGAAAAGAGACAAAGACACACCCCCACTTCCTGAAAAGAGACTAAGACACACCCCGACTTCCTGAAAAGAGACAAAGACACACCCCCACTTCCTGAAAAGAGACAAAGACACACCCCCACTTCCTGAAAAGAGAAAAAGACATATCCCTGCTTCCTGAAAAAAGACAAAGACACACCCCCACTTCCTGAAAAGAGACAAAGACCCACCCCCACTTCCTGAAAAGAGACAAATACCCACCCCCACTTCCTGAAAAGAGACAAAGACACACCCCCACTTCATGAAAAGAGACAGACATATCAGTACTTCCTGAAAAGAAATAGGCACCCCCACTTCCTGAGAAGAGTCAAAGACAAGCCCTCGCTTCCTGAACAGACAAAGACTCGTCCCCACTTCTTAAAGACTCGCCACCACTTCCTGAAGAGAGAAAAAGACCTGCTCCCACTTCCTGAAAAGAGACAAACACCTGCCCACACTTACTGAAAAAAGATAAAAATGCACTCACTTCCTATAGAGAAGCGAATACACTTCTCCACTATTTGTAGACAGATACAGACCCCCTACATTTTTTGAGGAGCGACACAGACTCACCCCCACTCCCTTAAGACAGACAAATACAAGCCACCCCTTTCTGTAGAAAGATAAAGACCTTCCTCCACTTACTCTACAAAAATAAAGACATGCCTCAACTTTCCATAGAGACAAGCATGCCCCACTTACTGTAGGGAGACAAAGATACAAAATCTACTTCCTGTAGACACAAATACTCATGCACCCCTTCTTGTACTAAGATAAAGACATGACACTTCCTGTAGAGTGACACACACCCACCTCACTTCCTGTAGAGAGATGAAGATCAGCTTCCACTTCCTATAGAGTGACAAGGACCCGCCTCTCTTCATGGAGAGTGACAAGGACCCGCCTCACTTCCTGTAGAGAGACACAGACAAGCCCTCATTTCCTATAGAGTGACAAGGACCCGCATCACTTCCTATAGAGTGACAAGGACCGGCCTCACTTCCTGTAAAGAGACACAGACCAGCCCTCCTTCCTATAAAGTGACAAGGACCCACATCCCTTCCTATAGAGTGACAAGGACCAGCCTCACTTCCTGTAGTGAGATGAAGACCTGCCCCCACTTCCTATTGAGTGACAAGGACCCATCTCACTTCCTGTAGAAAGAGAAAGACCAGCCACCACTTCCTATAGAGTGACAAGGACCCGCCTCAGTTACTGGAGAGTGACAAGGACCCACCTCCCTTCCTGTAGAGAGACAAAGACCATCCCCCACTTCCTATAGAGTGACAAGGACCCGCCTCAGTTCCTGGAGAGTGACAAGGACCCGCCTCACTTCCTGTAGAGTGACAGTGACTCACCTCACTTCCTGTAGAGGGACAAAGACCCACCTCACTTCCTGTAGAGTGACAATGACCCGCCTCACTTCCTGTAGAGGGACAAAGACCCGCCTCACTTCCTGTAGAGTGACAGTGAGTCGCCTCACTTCCTGTAGAGTGACAATGACCCGCCTCACTTCCTGTAGAGAGACAAAGACCCACCTCACTTCCTGTAGAGTGACAATGACCCGCCTCACTTCCTGTAGAGGGACAAAGACCCGCCTCACTTCCTGTAGAGTGACAATGACTCGCCTCACTTCCTATAATCCAGACTCAACATCAGAGTGGACAGCACGTTTGACAGAAGAAAGACACCTTGTGATCAGCACTTTGGACTGGTTTTGGGAGGTAACACATCATCATGTTTAACTGATTTTCACATTACTTTCTTACCATGTTATGGGGAAATTATCATGAGAACAATTTTTTAAGTCAGCTTTCCTTGTCATTATCTGCACTAAATTTATCAAAATGTCACACAATAGTTGATCAGTTTGGTGCTTAGTTATAAAAAGTAAATGGATCATGTTTTACCATTTTGACTCCTAATGTATCAAGAGGAACCTGCACCACTTTTTCCCTAAGAATTTGTAACATTGTGGGACCATTTGAGATGGACAATCCACCATTATTTTCTTGGCCTAATTCTTTTTTAATCTGTCATCAAAAATGATGGCCCTGTAATAATCCCAACTGCTATGTACGGTTTTCAATTATTATTTTTATATATATACTGTATATATATATATATATATATATATATATATATATATATATATATATATATATACTTAGTTCGAAATATATATGTTGAGGGGATTTTGTTGGAGAAGAATGCAGGCCCACCCTTTACCGAGAGACGCTGAAGTCAAAAGCTATGGCCATAAAAGACATGTTTAATGTCTTATTTGAAATCCTTCTGGTGAAAGGAAAAATGACGCCACACTCCATAACTCAAAAGAGGGAGAGAATGCTGCAATCTGAAAACAATTCTACATATATTTATAGTCATTACATACACCACGAGGCATAACTTGAAGCTCCTGGGCCTCAGCACAAAATCGGGAACAGCCCAACCAACCCCAATATATTCCATTTATAATGCTGATTTCTTATATGACCAGGACATAATGATCGCGGTTGCACCCACCAACGCCTTTTTCAGTGGCTACACATTCAGCTGGAATGTATTGCGGTGCAAAGTCTCACTGGGTTCCTCAGCAAAATACACTCAGACAGCCAATTGGAGGCCAACAGCTGACATTGGCGTGCTGGTCATAGTCGGTGCATAGCAGTGATGTCATGCGTCGTATAACAGGCATGACGATGTCAGCTTCCGGTCTCAGTGCCGCCTACAGAAAAGGAAGCATCGTAGGACGGGGGAAGGTGAGAAGAATGGTTTGTTTTTATGCATTGGAGAACGAGGGACAATATACCAGGAAGCGGCCCAGGACCTGGGCATATATATCAGGAAGGGGCCCAGGACTGTGGACATATATACGTGGAAGGAGTCAAGGTAGGAAATATATACCTGGAAGAGGCCAGGTGCGACATACTGTATATACATGGAAAGGGCCCAGAATGGGATATTTCTGGAAAGGGCCCAGGACTGGAGACATATATACCAGGAAGCGGCCCAGGATTGGGGACATATATATGTGTAAGGGGTCAAGGTAGGAAATATATACCTGGAAGAGGCCAGGTGCGACATACTGTATATACATGGAAAGGGCACAGAATGGGATATTTCTGGAAAGGGCCCAGGATTGGGGACATATATACCTGGAAGAGGCCCAGGATTCGGAATATATATATATATATATATATATATATATATATATATATATATATCAGGATTGCACCCAGGATTGGGGAAATATATACCTGGAAGGGGCTCAGGTGGGACATATATACCTGGAAGAGCCCATGTTGGACATATATACAGTCAGGGCCAGAAATATTTGGACAGTGACACAAGTTTTGTTATTTTAGCTGTTTACAAAAACATGTTCAGAAATACAATTATATATATAATATGGGCTGAAAGTGCACACTCCCAGCTGCAATATGAGAGTTTTCACATCCAAATCGGAGAAAGGGTTTAGGAATCATAGCTCTGTAATGCATAGCCTCCTCTTTTTCAAGGGACCAAAAGTAATTGGACAAGGGACTCTAAGGGCTGCAATTAACTCTGAAGGCGTCTCCCTCGTTAACCTGTAATCAATGAAGTAGTTAAAAGGTCTGGGGTTGATTACAGGTGTGTGGTTTTGCATTTGGAAGCTGTTGCTGTGACCAGACAACATGCGGTCTAAGGAACTCTCAATTGAGGTGAAGCAGAACATCCTGAGGCTGAAAAAAAAGAAAAAATCCATCAGAGAGATAGCAGACATGCTTGGAGTAGCAAAATCAACAGTCGGGTACATTCTGAGAAAAAAGGAATTGACTGGTGAGCTTGGGAACTCAAAAAGGCCTGGGCGTCCACGGATGACAACAGTGGTGGATGATCGCCGCATACTTTCTTTGGTGAAGAAGAACCCGTTCACAACATCAACTGAAGTCCAGAACACTCTCAGTGAAGTAGGTGTATCTGTCTCTAAGTCAACAGTAAAGAGAAGACTCCATGAAAGTAAATACAAAGGGTTCACATCTAGATGCAAACCATTCATCAATTCCAAAAATAGACAGGCCAGAGTTAAATTTGCTGAAAAACACCTCATGAAGCCAGCTCAGTTCTGGAAAAGTATTCTATGGACAGATGAGACAAAGATCAACCTGCACCAGAATGATGGGAAGAAAAAAGTTTGGAGAAGAAAGGGAACGGCACATGATCCAAGGCACACCACATCCTCTGTAAAACATGGTGGAGGCAACGTGATGGCATGGGCATGCATGGCTTTCAATAGCACTGGGTCACTTGTGTTTATTGATGACATAACAGCAGACAAGAGTCGCCGGATGAATTCTGAAGTGTACCGGGATATACTTTCAGCCCAGATTCAGCCAAATGCCACAAAGTTGATCGGACGGCGCTTCATAGTACAGATGGACAATGACCCCAAGCATACAGACAAAGCTACCCAGGAGTTCATGAGTGCAAAAAAGTGGAACATTCTGCAATGGCCAAGTCAATCACCAGATCTTAACCCAATTGAGCATGCATTTTACTTGCTCAAATCCAGACTTAAGACGGAAAGACCCACAAACAAGCAAGACCTGAAGGCTGCGGCTGTAAAGGCCTGGCAAAGCATTAAGAAGGAGGAAACCCAGCGTTTGGTGATGTCCATGGGTTCCAGACTTAAGGCAGTGATTGCCTCCAAAGGATTCGCAACAAAATATTGAAAATAAAAATATTTTGTTTGGGTTTGGTTTATTTGTCCAATTACTTTTAACCTCCTAAAATGTGGAGTGTTTGTAAAGAAATGTGTACAATTCCTACAATTTCTATCAGATATTTTTGTTCAAACCTTCAAATTAAACGTTACAATCTGCACTTGAATTCTGTTGTAGAGGTTTCATTTCAAATCCAATGTGGTGGCATGCAGAGCCCAACTCGCGAAAATTGTGTCACTGTCCAAATATTTCTGGACCTAACTGCAACTGGAAGGGGCCCAGTACTGGGGAAAGATATATCAGGAATATGCCCAGTATTGTGGAAATATATACCTGGATGGGGTCCAGGACTGGAGAGAGCTATATCAGGAATATGCCCAAGATTGGGGACATATATAACCCAGAAGCGACCCAGGATTGGGGACATATATACCTGGAAGGGGCCCAGGACTAGGGACAAATATACCACTAAGCGGCCCAGGATTGGGGACATATATACCTGGAAGGGGCTCAGGTAGGACATATATACCATCTGACCAACAAGTGGGGAGGTGACCAGTTCCAATTTTGCTACTGGAGCTAATCAAACTCTAGTTACGCCCCTGAATATGATAGCGGGGATTTTCAGGTAAGAATTCTACCTCTACCTCCAATAGCTATGCCCCTTCATAATTGCACTATTATACTATGTCTTGGATTTAAATGGTTAATCTGTCCGCTGCTGTTGCTAGGCAACCGTTACTTTTAAGATACAACTTGTCAGAAGAAATAATGCTCTTTTTTTGTCCGTGGGACTGTGCGTGAGTCACAGAAGAGCGCGCATTGTAAGAGTATAATAGACAGTCAAACACGCAGCAAGCAACAGGTCACCTGCGTTTTCTTGGCTTTCATAATCTATATCTTCGTAGATAAAGCGCTATGATACAAAATAAATGGAGTGAACAAATAAAGAGTACGTATATATTTTTTTTAGGTCAGGTTGACAAATAGTTTTGTGGAATAAGATTCAGTGTAACTTGTATTTTATTCTCTTAAATTCCTGCATTTTCTAAGCCTAGGTGCTCAGGAGTCCAATGGGTGGTCCTATTCCGTGATTTTGGGAGAACACCACTGGCGATTCCTAGGGCAAGGGAACGCCCGGTGTAAAGGAAGGCCTTGGTGATAGGGAAAGGGGTCACTACCTCACACTCATCTGTGGTTGAACGCTGCACTCCCTAACGTCCCTAGACGGGTCCTTCCCCCTGTGCGCCGTCACGTGCCTAGACCCTCATTGGCTCAGAACTTTCTTTAACTAGGGTGTTGGCCAGTAAGATACTAGTACCACTACTACAATAAAACTACACAAGGAAGGTAAGACAAATAGGTGGGAAAAAAACACAAAAAGCACTCCTTGGTTCCTTTAGCAGGAAATTTCTCAGCTGCAACTGAAACAACACCACAGCTACACAAAGCCGAGCTACGTTAACGTGGTCTGTATAGAGAATATCTATCACCGGCATGGAGTAAAGCCAGGGGTGGGTATTTATAGTGGAAGGGTGTGATTACAGAATGCTGCAGCTGTGATTTAGGAGAATAATCTCAGCCAACAAGGAAAAAGTTCTTAACCTTTTCAGCATCAAAAGAAAGTAAGTATACTCCACTTCACTCTACTCCTGTGGACGCGACACACTTGTGACAATTCCTCATACACATGCATGCTCAATTCTGCTATGTTTTTAGGTAAAGAGTGGAAAACACCACTAGCGTTTCAGCATACATATTCACACCGAGTTCTGCTAAACATGCAAGTGTTTTTAGTTTGAAGAGTGGAGAACACCATGGCTGAGTCCTCATACACATGCACGCTCACTTCTGCTGAGCATGCAAGTGTTTTTAGCATACAGTGTGGAGAACACCACTGATGAGTCCTCATACATATGCACGCTCAGTTCTGCTGAGCATGCAAGTGTTTTTAGCGTAAAGAGTGAAGAACACCACTGACGGTAACTTATCTTCCAAAAGAACAGGAAAATCCGGGTTTGAAATTCAATAATTCCGACCCTTCTTTTAACATCATCTGTTGGGGAGAGTCAGGACACTGCATTATATACATAGGATAGCATGTTGGTCTTACCAAAATTATGAGGTTCGCCCACCTGTCCCCCCGCTACTCCCCGACCTCTCCTCTCTGCCAATCCCTTCACTGGCTTCCCATTGCCCAACGACTTCAGTTCAAAACACTAACCATGACATACAAAGCCATCCACAACCTGTCTCCTCCCTACATCTCTGACCTAGTCTCCCGGTACTTACCTGCACGTACCCTTCGATCCTCACAAGATCTCCTTCTCTATTCCCCTCTCATCTCCTCTTCCCACCATCGCATCCAAGATTTCTCCCGTGCCTCCCCCATACTCTGGAACTCTCTGCCCCAACACATCAGATTCTCGCCTACCTTGACAAGCTTCAAAAGGAACCTGAAGACCCACCTCTTCCAAGAAGCCTACAACCTGCCGTACCCTCAGTCTGATACAGCGCCGCACAATCAGCTCTACCCTCACCTACTGTATCCTCACCTATCCCCTGTAGACTGTGAGCCCTCGCGGGCAGGCACCTCTCTCCTCCTGTACCAGTCTGTGCCTTGTATTGTTTATGATTATTGTACTTGCCTATGTATACCCCTTTCACATGTAAAGCGCCATGGAATAAATGGCGCTATAATAATAAATAATAAAATAATAATAATAGTTCTCTGTAATGTGTATGGGGGCTTGAACTTATTTGAAAAGTGCAATAAAAAAAATAAAAAAACTGAATAAATTCTCATCAGTATCATTGGCAACATATATTTATTATTATACATGGGGTCAAAAATCAGAGGGCATCCCCTAGCGTCTATTTGGTTCTGCAGTCCTAAAACCCATGGCGGCATATTTATCCTTCGAAAAGAAAAACTGTACGTCCTTTGTGCTTTTTTTAGCTTTGCCCTCGATGTCCTTACACTGGTTGCAAAAAAAAGCAAAAACTGTAAAAAAAAAATAAATAAATACAGTAAAATCCAATTAACAAGATGTCTGCAAATAGAGAGATTTGCATATTTACATTTGCCAGATGACGCTTAATGTGGCTAATACTTAGCTCACAGCGACTAATAATGAACCCCGCTGAGTTACACATCAGCCCATGAGAGGCGCGAGGGGAAGTGTCTTAAGGTCCTTCACTGAACATGACTTTCAATACAAATAAACCTGCGACTACTGTGCCGAGTCTTCTAAGGAAAATGAATTTATACAGTTGAAGGTGCGTCGTTTTATTTCAGGCTTTACTCTATTCCCAGTTTTTAGTGCTTCGACTATTAAAGGGGTTTTCCATTACTTTATAATGAGCCAAGGTGCAAAAACATGTCCCCTTTTGGTAGGACGTGCCCCATCCTTGCTAGGTACTTGTCCAAAATTGTGCAGCTTAGTCTGGTGTCACCAAAAAGGAAATGCTGGGGGAGAGTTTGAGACTTACCAACTCTTACAGGAGCCCCGGAGGTCATCCCTTTATTCGGGTGAGTTGGTGAGTATGATATTGCCAAAAAGATAAGTCGACGTTAATCATCCCTAAAGTAAAATCTCTAATATGCTCCTACCAGGTACTTGTCCAAAATTGTGCAGCTTAGTCTGGTGTGACCAGAAACGAAATGGTCGGGGAAAGTTTGTACAGCCCCTTGGAGACTTACCAACTCTTCCAGAAGCCCCGGAGTCCTCCCTTTATTCGGGTGAGTTGGTGAGTATGATATTGCCAAAAAGATAAGTTGACGTCAATCAGCCCTAAAGTAAACTTTCTAACGTGGCACCTCATACCAGGTACTTGACCAGCTTAGTCTGGTGTGACCAAAACAAAATGCTCGGGGAAAGTTTGTGCAGCCCCTTCGAGACTTACCAACTCATCCAGAAGCCCCGGAGTCCTCCCTTTATTCGGGTGAGTTGGTGAGTATGATATTGCCAAAAAGATAAGTTGACGTTAATCAGCCCTAAAGTAAAATTTCTAACGTGGCACCTCATGCCAGGTACTTGACCAGCTTAGTCTAGTGTGACCCAAAACAAAATGCTTGGGGAAAGTTTGTGCAGCCCCTTGGAGCCTTACCAACTTTTCCAGGAGCCCCGAAGGTCCCCCCCCTTAATTCAGGTAAGTTGCTAAACAGGATATTGCCAAAATGATACATTAAAGTTAATCAGCCCTAAAGTAAAATCTGTAACAGGGCACCCACCTGCCGTACGCCATTAATAATACCCCTAGGGGGTAAATGGTCGCTGCTGCTCCTGCTTCCCCTGTCTCCATCCCCATCTGTCTGATCCACCGTCTAGTCAGACTTTTCTATGTCTTGGACTTGGTATAAATCTCTCATCTATCAGTTTAATCATTATACATTTTCATTTATCAATAATTCTCATGTCACTCTATAAATGCACCCGCCAATCTACAGCTATAATGGAAAATGATTCTCAGAGTCAGAAGAGATAAAAACAAATTATGTTACAGTTAAAGAGGTTGTCCACTACTTGTACATTGATGGCCTATCCCGTCTTCTTATAGCGGCCAAGGCCGAGTACTGCGCAACCGCCTCCAATTGATTTGAATAGGAGAGGGATGTGCAGTACCTAGTGACTGCCGCTATCAGAAGATGGAGCAGCTCCGGAATGGAGCTATTCCAGCCTCCTGCTGCCGCTGGTGGTACCTAGAACAGCTGATCGGCGGAGGTGTCGGGTGTCAGAACCCGGCCTAGTGGACATTGATGGCTTATCCTAAGGATAGGGTTAATGTCTCTTTTCCATCCTGCTGAGATTGACTTGTAGCTGTTAATCTCAGCCGCAACCACGCCTTTCTGCTATATTAACTCAATCCTCACTCTCTCCTATGCCAGCTACAGCTCATTTTATAACTGACCACTTTGAAGGAGCCTGGCTGTGAAGAAGCTGAGGTGTTGTTTCTGTTGCAGCTGAGAAGCGTCCTACTTGACTAGCTGTAGAGAACTATTTGTTGTGTCTTGCCCTGTTTGTCTTACCTTCCTCGTGTTGTTTTATTGTAGTGGCAAGGCTAGTGTCTCGCTGGCCTTTGCACTAGTCAGGGTGAGTTCTGGGTGAGCAAGGGCCTAGGCACTAGACAGCGCATGGGGGGGAGGACCCATCTAGGAAGATTAGGGAGTGCAGGGATCAGCTTCAGGTGAGTGTTAGGAGGTGACCTCGCTCCCCTCTCACTAGTGTCAGGGCTATGCGTTGTATTGCTTCCCTGGTGTACCCTTTGTGTTGCGTCGCTCACCAGGGTTCCTCTCGTCCTGGCGTGACACCTCTTATGTCCCCAAAATTGCTTTAAGAGAATTCCCCCAGTGTACTGTCCCACGATATTGCTGTAAGAGAATGCCCTCAATGTCATTTTAAGAGGATGCCCCCTGATATTGCCAGCACTTCAATGTTGCCAATCTGCTTTGAGACTGGTCACCAGTGTCTCTTTAAACTGATGCCCCCCAGATGTCGCTTTAAGTGGATGCACCCCAATGTTGCCAATGACTGTCTATGTCGCTTTTAGAGAATGCCCACCTCCTTCAAAAATAAGTCCTCTATTTGCTCCTTAGGAGCTGTAACGCCGACCTTACGAGACTACGACTTATATATGGTGGCTGATCACTACTGGTGACTACCGGTCCTTATTGTCAGGGCCTCCACATGGCCTAGTTTATTCATTAGCGGGCGGGAAATGGTTTAGCGGTGTTATTTGTGCACATGGTGAGAATATCTACCGTATATAAAGTATTATTGTACTACTGAGCACTATATGACACATAAAGTGAGAGAGAGATGATATGTCTGTTTGGAACTAACTAAAACGCGTTAGCGCGCCTATAGAGCCATCCACTCTTCCCAACAAATAGGTGGGTAAAAATGGTTCTTAAATATGGCGGCACATTTTTCACAGCGTCCGGTCATAGATATATAGTAGAATTTGCCCCCGGCCTTGTGAGGTCACCCATCATTTCCTGATTAGCCTTAAATGAATCTGGATGTGAGTTCATCTGGGGAGACGTCATTCATCTCACTCTGCGGACGCTGTCAGGCCATTGTGTTGTACGCAAAGCAGATTTCCAGCACTCGGCTGTGTCTGCGGGGGACGGGCACCGATGATCCCGTCTGTATATACTGTAGGGTTTCTTACGTGGGGACCAACCTATGTCTGTCGCGGAACTGACCATTACTTTTCTGCATTAATTATTCACTTCCTTCTGCTCTGTCCATTGTAAAATGATAAAGAACAGGAAATCAGACTTTGTGTAATAAAATACTAAAGTATGAATGTCATTAGTACAGTAAAAAGTCCCATGAAGCACCACATGCGGAAAACAGATGGGTGTCAGAATTTTAGATTTTCTAGATTATTGAACTCACGGAGAATTAATGTCTACACAGCCAGCGTTTCCGAATTTCTTACTGGGCCCTTGAGGACAAGATCGCCTGAAAAAAAAGTATTATTTGGAAACTAAATTGTAGGTGGCATCTGTGATGACTGTCACTAGGTGGCGCTAGACACTACTTGCATGCAGTAAATGGAGAGGTAGTCAGACAGGCCGAGGTCATAAACCAGGAGAGCACGACAGTACATGAGGGGCAGACAGAGACGAGGTCAAAATACAAGCCGAAGGTTAGGGTTAGGGTTAGGGAGAGTACATACAAAATACAGGGAGCAGGCAGGGACGTGGTCAGGAGGAAGTCTGAGGTCAGAAGCCGGAAAGTCACAACAGAAACGGGGGGGGACAGGCAGAGGTCAACAACAATCCAGAGTTGAGAGGCCAAGCTCTGAACACAGCATCATGGAAGCCAACAGCTCTACTGTAACCAGGAAGTACGACTGGCAGCGTCCTGAGCTAACACACTCCCTAATAAAAGCAGAGCAATCACCAGGAATGAGAAGCATCTGTGTGAGGACCAGCGTGGAACCCAGTGCAGTGAAACAACCAGCATAGCATTCATCCTGCAAAACGCTCAGCCTCATAAGCAACATATATTGGCTCTGCAGGAGAACATAGCAGAACAATACAGAATGTTCTGCACATAGGAATCATGACAGCATCTATATTTATGCATGCAAAATGGAGTAGAGAATGGGGTTAACGCCGCGCATCAGCCAAAATGAAGATGTAGAAATGTTGATGATGATTATCATCTCTTTTTATTCCATAGGTCTACGCGTTTCGAGGTGAAAACCTCTTCCTCAGGACC
This sequence comes from Anomaloglossus baeobatrachus, assembly GCF_048569485.1. Classification (NCBI taxonomy): domain Eukaryota; kingdom Metazoa; phylum Chordata; class Amphibia; order Anura; family Aromobatidae; genus Anomaloglossus; species Anomaloglossus baeobatrachus. Next base: position 45,131,009 of record NC_134356.1, on the reverse strand, counting down.
AGTACATCAACAAAAAGCCAGGCTACTGTACTGTCTTCTACAACTTCACCTTTGTTGTAGAGTTTGGCTATACCTCACCCGGTTTTACGCCTCCTACAAAGCAGTTTCTGTTTTAGTTAATGACTATGTTTCAGGCTACTGTACTATAGGAGGATAAGGCTGCACATCAAACTTAGATAATGGTATAATGCCTCAAGCATATGGAAAAACATTGGAATATACAATGAAAAATGCTACTTGCTAATTTGAACATGTGAATAATGAAATGCATACCTGCCATGAATATTAGGAAAAAGGAGATATTTAGCAATCGCATTGATCAATGTAACTGAGCCCCAAGACCTCGTCAAGGTATATCTCTATATTGGGGTCCCTAGCTCTGTGACCCTAACTGTGTGTCATCTCATTGCAATTAAAAACTGCTGTGGATGGAGAGGGGTAACTAAGGACTTTCTTATATAGGAGATGGAAAAAACATGGCCGAAAGGGGCAGAGCTGTGTTCACATTCAGAAAAAAACTACATATAACTGAATAGGATAACTGAAGTGAGCACTAATATATATATATATGAGTGCAAAAAAATGCTACTTGCTAATTTGAACATGTGAATAATGAAATGCATACCTGCCATCTCCTATATAAGAAAGTCCTTAGTTACCCCTCTCCACCCACAGCAGTTTTTAATTGCAATGAGATGACACACAGTTAGGGTCACAGAGCTAGGGACCCCAATATAGAGATATACCTTGACGAGGTCTTGGGGCTCAGTTACATTGATCAATGCGATTGCTAAATATCTCCTTTTTCCTAATATTCATGGCAGGTATGCAATTCATTATTCACATGTTCAAATTAGCAAGTAGCATTTTTCATTGTATATTCCAATGTTTTTCCATATGCTTGAGGCATTATACCATTATCTAAGTTTGATGTGCAGCCTTATCCTCCTATAGTATGTAAGTTTTGGTTTGCACTCATATATATATATATATTAGTGCTCACTTCAGTTATCCTATTCAGTTTCAGGCTACTGTACTGTCTTCCACAACCTCACCTTTGTAGTAGAGTTTGGCTATTCCTCACCCAGTTTTAAGCCTCCTACAAAACAGTTTCTGTTTCAGTTAATGACTGTTTCAGCCTATTGTACATATATAGTATATTTATACTTTTATATATACCGCACATAGTATTAGACATATACATCACACATAGAATTACTCATGTACAGTTCAGTTTCTCCATATAACGGTTCCTCTCCAGTGCCTCGTGGTAGCTGATCCTAGGATGATGAGGAATGTGGAAATGGTGAAACAAGTATAACAGGATAAGGGATTTCCAAAGGAAATCTTTTAAGTCTTCATTTATGGAAATCTCCCTTATCTGCAGGACAAACAGAGTGAAGGATCTGAATTCCAGGAATAAAGGACGTTTTTCCTTAACCTTCTCGCTGCCACATGTGGATCTGGGCTGGACGACGCTGGGAATAAAGGGGCCTGGTATACAGAGTGTAGAAAAACAAACACTGGGAGACTTCTGTTATCCAGATGTCACTGGACTATAACTCCCAGCATGTAGCCATACATGTTATTATGCAATTAGTTAGTGGGTCTGGGGGTAAAAGTAGTCAACTGCTATAAAGAAAATCCATTGTGTCCACCAATCTTCAATCCATGACCTTAAATGACCTTGCATATGTGCTTGCTTCTTCACCAGGGAGGGGGACATTCTATTAGATATTTTCCATGAAAACCTATTCACATTATGGTATCATGCGGTGACTGTTAGGATAGCAGGGGACAGGGTCTCCTATGCTGTCCATCATGCTATTGGATCTGGGCTATCCCTAACCCCAGGGTTACTACTGATGGTGGAGATGCCAGAGTCCCGTTCCTGGCTATGCTCCTGACCAGTACTACTCTGATAGCCTCCACCTACCATGGAAGGACAGGTTAGGAGTGTGATGGAAAACAGATAAACACAGACAAGGAAAAAACAAAACTCTGACACACTGTACAAACACAATGAGAGACTCAGGAGTAAAGCAAGAGCAGGAAGGTGGCAACAAGACATAACTCCACAACCGTACTCAGCAACAGGTATAACAACCACCAGATAGGCTGGATCACAACACCTCACTAAACCAGCTAAGATAAACTATAGCTGGAATTGGTGTAAGGATCTAGCCTGCAAACAGATAAACACATACAAGGGAAAACCAAAACTCTGACACACTGTACAAACACAATGAGAGACTCAGGAGTAAAGCAAGAGCAGGAAGGTGGCAACAAGACTTAACTCCACAACCGTACTCAGCAATAGGTATAACAACCACCAGATAGTCTGGATCACAACACTTCACTAGACCAGCTAAGATAAACTATAACTGGAATTGCTGTAAGGATCAAGCCTGCATATATGAGGGGAGCAGCTGTGATTGGCTTCCCCACAACATGTGATCAAAGGAGACTAACAAGCAGACTAGTCTCTTGCTAGCTTGCCTATGAACTACCACTCAGCAGGTCGACGCCTGAGTCTACCTGCGATGATCACAGACACCAAGCAGTGTCTGAACAAAACCCAACACCACCATGATAGTCACAAAGTTTGTAAATATCTCTGTGTGACACATGGTAGGCATAAGATACTCGAATCCAGAATGAAAGGGCTGTTTTATCATCCTTATCATACATACCAACTATCCAAACTGCAAAAGGGCAGGGCTTATGTTATCCCGACCCCAAAGGAGCTTTTTTTTATAAGCATCTATGGGCAGGTTGGGGGCATTCCCAGGGAGGGTGAGGCTTTAATATCAAAATTTTAGGATAAAACGGTTGGTAAGAATCCCCTATTATGAGAAGTGCCATAGTTCAGTTCAGTTAACTGTGACTGAGCTGCAATTCCACACATAGCCTATTGGTGAGGGTGGCGCTGTTTTAAGAGAAAAAAAATGTAGCCTTTTTCTATTTTCAGGCAGTTTTTAAGACCAAAGCTATGAGTCTGATGGGGGTTTTAGAGCTATATAAGACAAGTTTTAAAATTATACAGTAAAATATCGACTTCTCGAAGAGCATCTCCATCTAAAATAATGTCCTATATAATTTCATGTGCCTGCCTATAGCATGCAGCACTATAAGGCTTTCCTGCGTGCAACAGGTTAATTCCATTGTTGTCGTACAGGCGGCAGATTCTTCAGAGTGTAATGTTTTATATGGCCCTCTGGCATCAAAGGGAATGAAATAGTAATCTTATAATAACTGTGCATTTTATGTATAGTCTTCTGAGCTCCGGCGCTCACTAGGCCTCTGTCAGGGAGAAGACAGCGCATTCATCATAACATGTTGTAGGAACAGGAATTACAGGAGATCCCGATGCTGAAAAGCCATTAGCACAAAGAACGGATCTCCTCCAAACAAATTCCTACAGGTGTATCGCTATACAAAGCACTTCATTAGACAGAATCACTATTAGCGGTAGGGTGGTGGGATATCTGCTGGGTTGAGACCATAACTTACTATTATTTTTGGGAGTTAAAGAGGAAAACCACCAGGATTTTCCTATATAAACTAAAGCCAGTGCTATACTGGCGCTATCATGCTGATTCTATACATACCTTTAGTTGTGAGATCGGATGTATACTTTCTGAAATACAGGCAAGTCAAGTTTGTGAAATGCACTGTTACTTGATTGACAGCAGCTACAGGATATCAAATAGGTGGGTTGGGTTTTGCTAGTTATTCCCGCCCCTGCCTGTCTTTCCTCCCCCATCCTTCCTCCTTCTATCCTTTCCCCGTAATAACAGAGACAGGGTGAAGAAGGACAGGCAGGCAGGGGCAGGAATAACTAGCAAAACTCAACCCATCCAAAATATTCTGTAGCTGCTATCAATCAAATAAAGGTGCATTTCACAAACTTTACTTGCCTGTATTTCAGAAAGTATACATCCGATCTCAGAACTAAAAGTATGTATAGAATAAGCACGATAGCGCCAGTATAGCACTGGCTTTAGTTTATACATGAAAATCCTGGTGGTTGGTCCTCTTTAACCACAGTTCTAGGATCATCAATGTTCAGGCAACACAATGGCTTTGACAGTAGGTAACCTGTGCTATGACCACCAATGTACAGACAACTGAGAGTATAGTATCTTAGCATTTCATTGAACCCACTCCATTGGCACAATGAGTGGATCTAACGCCATATGATATGGTTAATCAAGTAGTTCCCAAAGTCAACCTAAGTCAACTTGATGACCTAGGATCGAAATTAGAGTGATGCCCTGGAGCTTTCCGGCCCTTGGACAACATTCGTAACAATTCCGGAAGTTGACGTGATATCATTGGACATCAAAGGTCACTGCAGCCCGGGTCATGTGATGGTGAGGAATGAGCGGACAGCGACAGCGCCGCTCACAGGCAGAACGGACAAGAGAAGGTATTTAGAAAAAGCCTTCCGTCACAGCTTTACATTGATGTGGCCACTTTGCTTTGTAGTGGACCAACTCTTTAAGGGTATAAATAAATGAGCACTCCTTTAAACATTGGAGATTCTAGGAAATCACTAGCTTGTGTTTTTCTTTGTTCTCACCGGCTGACGACTATATCCCAGAAACGTCTACATTGGAGTTACCCCTTCTCTAACAATGAGAAGCTGAATTTAGATTCTCAATCTCACTAATTGTAGGACCACCCTAACCCCTGGTAAGTGGGATTGACCCTCATTTTAAGAGAGGTCTTTCAGAACTTGCCACCCCAAACCGAACATCCAAGACTTCTGTAAAGTAGTGTTTCTATTCTATATTTTCACTCATGTGTACAGTAATATATACTTTAAACAGGTAAATGTGTAATTTTACTTATTATATAGGTATGTATTTTTCTATTTGCAATCATGTAAAAAAATGCATATATTCATTAAGGGTATAAATAAATGAGCACTCCTTTAAACATTGGAGATTCTTAGAAATCACAAGCTTCTGTTTTTTCTGTTTTCACCGGTTGTCGACTATATCCCAGAAACGTCTACGTTGGGGTTACCCCTTCTCTAACAATGAGAAACTAAATTTAGATTCTCAATCCCACTAATTATAGGACCACCCTAACCCCTGGTAAGCGGGACTGACCCTCATTCTAAGGCCTCCTTCACACGTTCGTGAAAAACCACGCACGTTTTTCACGGACGTGTCAGAGGTGCGTTTTGCCCTTCCGTGAGCCGTGTTTATGGCCTACGTGTGTTCTCCGTGTGTTATCTGTGATAACACACGGAGAACGGGAACTTTCTGTTCACCTGTCCCTGGCGTCGCTGTCTGTGGTGCTGATCTTCAGTCTCCGCTCCAGCCGACTCCCCGCTGCTGCAGCCTCCGGCCGCAGTGAAGTGAATATTCAATGAGCATAATGAGCGGCGGTCGGCAGCAAGTGACAGCAGCGGCAGAGACAGGAGGGCTGGAGAAGGTGAGTAATGTTTTTTTTTTATTTTCTCAAACACGTGTGTTTTCTCCGGCGTGTCTCACACGGATCACCTCAGTGTGGTCCGTTTGCGTTCCGTGTGACACCCGTGATGCCGAAGAAAAACTGACATGTTGACGTGTGGAGCACACGGACACACGTATGCTCCACACGTAAACAAGTTCCATGGGAGAACATGCACGTGAGCGCAGACCCATTGATTTTAATGGGTCTACGTGTGCCCGTGTCTCTGGTACGTGAGGAAAAGGACCAAACACGTACCGGAGACGCGGACGTGTGAAAGAGACCTGAGAGAGGTCTTTCAAAACTTGCTGAGCCAAACCAAACATCCAAAAATTTTGTAGTGTATCCATTCTATATTTTCACACACACACACACACACGTGATTAAAAAATGTGAGTACAGTCATGATAATATATTTTAAGGAGCTTTTTTGGGCAGTAACTACAAACCATAGGTCTTCTGCGGGTGATTTAAGAGCAGGCTCCGGGTCCGAAGACAGGTCATCACACTATACCAATATTTATATCTTCCTTCATATTTCATGACCTGAAAATAAAATGTGCTCCTAACAGCCTGAGGGGTAATCTATTCCAGGAAGAGAGTAAACTATGGCCGGTGACACGTTTAGAGGCCTAGATCCGTCTGACTGATGCCGCTTTAACTGAAATCTGAAGCAGAAGCTCCCCCTGGTTTGTTTATTCGCACAGTGATCTGAGCCCCGGTAAGGGGTTCCTTTGTCTGATGTCACTTTCTTTTGCTTAGCATCCTTGTATCTTCTTTGTTCCAATCATTTTAATAGTCACAGCTGTCATGAATGGGAAATAAATAGGTTAGCGCGGAGATGTAGTGCGCGCCGGTGATGCTATAATGCGATCCTACGGTTTGGAGCCTTGGATATTTTCATTACGCAATCAATTCATTTAAGAAAATAAATCTGTCATCAAATAAGTTAGAATCCAATTTACCTTTAAACACGTCATTTAACTATTGCCAGTGTTTTATATTTTTTCACCTCTGTCGGGCTATGCATAAAACAGCATCAGTGTGACAGCTCGAGCCGGGGAACACAGCCAACAAACAAAAGCACATTTGTATTTGTAGAGCATACACCAGAAATCTTGTAGCAAAGGGGTGAAGGGTTCAGCGTAGGATGGAACTTTTTCCAAAGTTTTTGGATCTTCCCAATAAAAAGTGGGAGGTGACCTTGAATTAAAAACAGTCCAACCTACAAGACTTTAGTCTACATTACACTCAATCTTGTCACTTACCAACACTTTTAATTTATATCTGGTCTAAATGTTGCTGTTCTCCTGAATCCGGCGATGTTTTTCTTTTGTTCCTGTGCCTTACCATTCCTGAGATATGGCCCCTTCTTAAGTCTTCAAAAATTTAGCCAAGTGGGTGTGATCCTAAAATCTTCTTTGTGGGCGTTGTTATAAGGATTCCTCCCCATTGGCTAAAAAAAACCAAATTAGTCCAAACTACAAGACCTTAGTCTACATTAAACTCAATCTTAAGGACCTGTCTCTTGCCAACACTATATAATTTATATCTGGTGTAAATGTTGCTGTTCTCCTGAATCCGGCGATGTTTTTCTTTTGTTCCTGTGCCTTACCGTTCCTGAAATATGGCCCCTTCTTAAGTCTTCAAAAATGTAGCCAAGGGGGTGTGATTGTTAAAAGGATTCCGTCCCATTGACTAAACAAAGCTAGATTTGCATGCAGGGAAGAAGGAGCCATCTCTCAGGAACTGAGATGTGCAGGAACAAAAGAAAAACAAATTGGTCAAAACTACAAGACCTTACTATACTGAACTCAATCTAAAGGACCTGTCACTTGCCAATACTATATAATTTATATCTGGTATAAATGCCGCTGTTCTCCTGAATCTGGTGATGTTTTTCTTTTGTTCCTGCGCCTCTCCGTTCCTGAGATATGGCCCCTCTTAAGTCTTCAAAAATTTAGCCAAGTGGGTGTGATCCTAAACTCTTCTTTGTGGGCGTTGTTATAAGGATTCCACCCCACTGACTAAAAAAATAGGCTAGATTTACATAGATTGGCTAAGTTGTTGAACACTTAAGAAAGGGCCATGTCTCAGAAACTAAGAGGCACAGGAACAATAGAAAAACAAATTGGCCAAACACTACAAGACCTTAGTCTACATTAAACTCAATCTTAAGGACCTGTCACTTGCCAAAATTCTATCATTTATATCTGGTGTAAATGCCGCTGTTCCTCTGAATCCGGCGATGTTTTTCTCTTGTTCCTGCGCCTCTCTGTTCCGGAGATATGGCCCCCTCTTAAGTGTTCAAAAAGTTAGCCAAGGGGGTGTGATCCTATTCTCTTCTTTGTGGGCGTTGTTATAAGGATTCCGCCCCATTGGCTGAAAAAAGTCTAGATTTACATAACAGAAAGAGGAGGCCATATCTCAGGAACGGAGAGGCGCAGGAACAAAAGAAAAACATCACCGGATTCAGGAGAACAGCAGCATTTAGAGAAGATACAAAAATTCCATATTTATGGCAAGTGTCAGTTTTTCTTTAAAGGTATATAAAGCACTAGATCACTACTGACAAAACTGCTATTTCTGATATTTAGAAAGCAGGACTAGATAACAGCAGTAAAAGAGAAACATAAAAGGATAAAACTAGAGTTGAGCGGATCGGTCATAATCCGGGTCCGGCGGATCCGGATCGGGTTGCTGCCGAAGTCCGGATCCGATCCGGAATCCGCGGCCATATAAATCAATGGGATCCTGGACGAGAGAGAGAAAGAGAGAGAGAGAGAATGAAAAAATTAAAAAAACGGATCCGGATCGTGCACCGCGGATCCCGGGTACTGGTCGGACTCGGATCGGAACCTCGAACCGTGCGGATCCGGATTTTTCAGATCCGGGTCCGCTCAACACTAGATAAAACCAAAAAAGTAGAAAACTTTTCAAATCCTTTAACCCCCATATATATCACATGGCTGTTGTTCGTCCAGAAGCTACAGTATCTCCCGTCTCCTCCATATAATGGAGCTCTTGGCTTGGACGGTTTTAGTCTAATCAATATGGCGGCCTTTACGTTGGTATTTTAAGATAATACAATGGGTGTTCTGTTCAGGAACATTATCTATTAGTTAGTGATATCATCTGCAGGACCCAGGTTTTAATGTACGCCATGTAATGCTTTATTTCTGCAGAGACACCGAACACTTCCTTTTGGATCCTCCAGTCGATCACCGCTGATCACTGGGATCTAAAAAACTGCTGATTGCTGGCCATTAAGCATCTGCTAATCAAACAGGGAGATTGGGTTTCCACTAGCCGATGGCGGCCATTAAGCATACACTAATCAGAAAGGGAGGTTGGGTTTACACTAGCTGATGGCGGTCATGAAGCATCCGCTAATAAAACAGAGAGGTTGGGTTTACACTAACTGATGGAGGCTTTTAAGCATACACTAATCAAACAGGAAGGTTAGGTTTACACTAGCTGATGGTGGCCATGAAGCATCCACTAGTCAAACAAGGAGGTTGGGTTTACCCTAGTCAATGGCGACCATGAAGAAACCGCTAATCAAACAAGGAGGCTGGTTTCACACTAGTCAATGGCGGCCATAAAGAATCCGCTAATCAAACAAGGAGGTTGGGTTTACACTAGTCAATGGCAGCCATTAAGCATCCGCTAATAAAACAGGGAGGTTGTGTTTACACTAGCTGATGGCGGCCATGAAGAATCCGCTAATCAAATAAGGAGGTTGGGTTTACACTAGTCAATGGCGGCCATGAAGAATCCGCTAATCAAATAAGAAGGTTGGGTTTACACTAGTCAATGGCGGCCATTAAGCATCCACTAATCAAACAGAGAGGTTGGGTTTACACTTGCTGATGGCAGCCATTAAGCATCCGCTAATAAAACAGGGAGGTTGGGTTTACGTTAGCTGATGGCGACCATGAAGCATCCGCTAGTCAAACAAGGAGGTTGGGTTTACACTAGCTGATGGCGGCCATGAAGCATCCGCTAATCAAACAAGGAGGTTGGGTTTACACTAGCTGATGGCAGCCATTAAGCATCCGCTAATAAAACAGGGAGGTTGGGTTTACGTTAGCCAATAGCGATCATGAAGCATCCGCTAGTCAAACAGAGAGGTTGGGTTTACGTTAGCCAATAGTGACCATGAAGCATCCGCTAGTCAAACAGGGAGGTTGGGTTTACACTAGCTCATGGCGGCCATTAAGCATCCGCTAATCAAACAGGGAGGTTAGGTTTACAGTAGCCAATGGTGGCCACTTAGCATCCACTAATCAAACAAGGAGGTTGGGTTTACACTAGGCGATGGAGGCCATTGCTTCTCATTCTCTCTGAGCAATTGATTATACATTGTCATTGTTTTCAGCTGTATATCACCTATTTATACTGTGTGAGTGACATACACTCCTTCTATGCCACTGGAAATCCAAATGAATAATATTTGTTTTACAAGTGCTTACGAAATCAATGCAGGACACACGCTTTGTGGTGTACTGAAAGTTTCTGCATTTTTTCATGACCAGTTTATATAGTACCACAAACAAAGAAATAACTTCTCATAACTATGCACCAATAAGAGCCACAGGGGTTTGTGTAGAAATGTGAAACTTCCCCGCCCATCAGTGTTAGCTGAGCCCTATGACATCATTCAGTTATAAGACAAGATGGTATCTATAAGAACAAAATGACTTGTATTCTTTCACAACAGCACTTGTGCTGCCAAGAAAGATGAATTTAAGCAACCGTAAAATATTGTTTTACTGTGTGCGAAAGCCATTGTGATGGGAGCAGGGTCAGCTCTGACATCACCTATTGTGATTGGTGGATCCTGAGTTATCAGCTGACATGTAATCCTGACTCTGATGATAAGGAGCCTGCTGAAATCTCCTACTGAAAGGACAGGAAGTATGAGTTAAAAAAAACCTCCTGCAAGATTACTAATTTATTTCTTTTAATACATAATTTAATATGAATAAAAATATATAAGATTGGTGGATCCTGAGTTATCAGCTGACATGTTATCCTGACTGTGATGATAAGGAGCCTGCTGAAAACTCCTCCTGAAAGGACAGGAAGTATGAGTTTAAAAAAAAACTCCTGCAAGATTACTAATTTAGTTTTTTAAATACATAATTTAATATGAAAAAAAATATATATATATGATTGGTGGATCCTGAGTTATCAGCTGACATGTAATCCTGACTCTGATGATAAGGAGCCTGCTGAAAACTCCTCCTGAAAGGACAGGAAGTATGAGTTTAAAAAAAAAACTTTCTGCAAATTACTAATTTAGTTTTTTAAATACATAATTTAATATGAAAAAAAAAAATATATATATGATTGGTGGATCCTGAGTTATCAGCTGACATGTAATCCTGATTCTGATGATTAGGAGCCTGCTGAAAACTCCTCCTGAAAGGACAGGAAGTATGAGTTTAAAAAAAAACTCCTGCAATATTACTAATTGATTTTTTTAAATACATAATTTATTATGAAAAAATATATATATATTATTGGTTGATCCTGAGTTATCAGCTGACATGTAATCCTGACTCTGATGATAAGGAGCCTGCTGAAAACTCCTCCTGAAAGGACAGCAAGTATGAGTTTAAAAAAAACCTCCTGCAAGATTACTAATTTAGATTTTTAAATACATAATTTAATATGAAAAAAATATATATATATATGATTGGTGGATCCTGAGTTATCAGCTGACTTGTAATCCTGACTCTGATGATAAGGAGCCTGCTGAAAACTCCTCCTGAAAGGACAGGAAGTATGAGTTTAAAAAAAAACTTCCTGCAAATTACTAATTTAGTTTTTTAAATACATAATTTAATATGAAAAGAAATATATATGATTGGTGGATCCTGAGTTCTCAGCTGACATGTAATCCTGACTCTGATTATAAGGAGCCTGCTGAAAACTCCTCCTGAAAGGACAGGAAGTATGAGTTTAAAAAAAACCTCCTGCAAGATTACTAATTTAGATTTTTAAATACATAATTTAATATTAAAAAAATATATATATTATTGGTCGATCCTGAGTTATCAGCTGACATGTAATCCTGACTTTGATTATAAGGAGCCTGCTGAAAACTCCTGAAAGGACAGGAAGTATGAGTTTAAAAAAAACCTCCTGCAAGATTACTAATTGATTTTTTTAAATACATAATTTATTATGAAAAAATATATATATATTATTGGTTGATCCTGAGTTATCAGCTGACATGTAATCCTGACTCTGATGATAAGGAGCCTGCTGAAATCTCCTACTGAAAGGACAGGAAGTATGAGTTTAAAAAAAAAACTTCCTGCAAATTACTAATTTAGTTTTTTAAATACATAATTTAATATGAAAAGAAATATATATGATTGGTGGATCCTGAGTTCTCAGCTGACATGTAATCCTGACTCTGATTATAAGGAGCCTGCTGAAAACTCCTCCTGAAAGGACAGGAAGCATGAGTTTAAAAAAAAACCTCCTGTAAGATTACTAATTTAGTTTTTTAAATACATAATTTAATATGAAAAGAAATATATATGATTGGTGGATCCTGAGTTATCAGCTGACATGTAATCCTGACTCTGATGATAAGGAGCCTGCTGAAAACTCCTCCTGAAAGGACAGCAAGTATGAGTTTAAAAAAAAACCTCATGCAAGATTACTAATTTATTTTTTTTAAATACATAATTTAATATGAAAAATATATATTGTAATTTAAAAGAAAAAAATAATGTAAAATTAAACATTTCCTTTTAACAGTTTCATGACGGAGCGTCACTTTAAATTAAACAATGAGTCACCGTCCGAAAAATCAACATAAGATTACACCAGTGATAGAGTCCAGTTCCCAGTTCATTAAAGTCTTAAGAAAAGATTATTAATAGATAAACTATCTTGCTATTTCCTTCCACGAAATCATCTCTCGCCCCCTTGTTCCCACAATTAAAAGAAAATAAAAAATATTCCGTCTGTCCAAAATTTATTATTTTATTTAATTCAAAGAGAAGACGATATTCGACATTCGGGGATATTATTTTCCTGGGCAGATTTCCTAAGTGGACACTCCCGAGAAGGGAAACTTTACTCTTGTGATTTTCGGGCCAAATGTGGTCTTGCAGCAATTATCCTAATTCTGGGAATGTATTGGGGTCGGGGTGGGGGTGGGGGGGGCTATTAAAACCTCTTCCACATCTGCGCCTATGTACGTTTTTTTTTCTTCTCCGAACATAGGAAGATAATTTTCAATAATAATAAAAAAAAGAAGATTTTAGCGGAACATGATCCTAATTGATAAGCTAATTTCCAGAATTCCCGTCTCCCCTATTTTCAATAATTTGATTTTTTTTTCCAAAACGAGCTTAACACTAAAGACATTTCAGTGGTTCTAATGACAAAAACAGTCTCTCACCGAGCCCATTAATTCCTACACTTCTCCGTGGTGCTACTTGCTTAAATCATTCATAATTTCGCTCACTTGATGGCGTCTCCGTGCGAGTCTGTAAAACCCAGGCCGGAGCTGACTAATTCATCAAAGAAAAATGTGTTTCTCCTTCTGCTGATAACAGTTTTGACAGAAATGTTCCCACAAAACAAGTGATGGTGTGAATTTATACGCAATATTTTGCAATATTTTTTTTATAAATATAACACTTTCGAAAGATAGAATTCGCAATCTACCTTATTTTACACATTAAAAATAAAATTACGATTTATTTGACATCTAAATTTGAGATAAAATAGTAAAATTATATGAATGTTTAATATAAAATGAAGCATCTTACTTATACACATTTATTACCCACTTTCCATAATTAAAGGGGACTTGTCGTCAGGAAAAAAAGTGCCCATTATTTAGGCTTATTTTATTCCCACTTTTCTCCTGAGTATTGTACTTTTTTCTTTTTTAAAATCTGCCATACGGTTCCCGAAATATGAGCTTTTTTATTTAGTGCTAATTCCTTGGCCTTCAATAAGAGGGTGTGACTCATAACAACCTAAAGACACGCCCCCAGAGGATCATGTGAGCCCATGAAAGACAAGTAAATAAAAAGGTTCATATCCTTGGAACCGTATGTCAGATTTGAAAAAATAAAAAAGCGGAATACTCAGGAGAATAGTGGAAATAAAATAAAAGCAATACTGGACATGTTTTACCTGGTGACAGATCCTCTTTAAACTTCAATTTTTATTTTGTGGCTTAGGATGTATCACTTTTACATGGCCTCTGCATAGGATCATTGAATACCCATCAGTGGTATGGTACCCAGTCTCTAATGAAGAGATGACAATGGTGCATGGCGATCTCTTCATTAGTTATACATGTTTATTACCTATTTTCCAGTTCTCCGGAGACCATATTTAAAGGGGACCTGCCATCAGGTAGAAAGTGGTCATTATTTGTGCTTATTTTATTCCCACTTTTCTCCTGAGTATTCTACTTTTTTCTTTTTTAAAATCTGTCATACGGTTCCCGAGATATAGGCTTTTTTATTTAATGCTAATTCCTTGTCCTTTAATATTAATAAGAGGGTGTGACTCATAACAACCTGAAGACACGCCCCCAGAGAATCATGTGAGCTCATGAAAGACAACTAAATAAAAAGGCTCATATCTTTGGAACCGCATGTCAGATTTGAAAAAATAAAAAAGTGGAATACTCAGGAGAATACTGAGAATAAAATAAAAGCAATACTGGACACTTTTTACCTGGTGACAGATCCTCTTTAAACTTCTATTTTTATTTTGTGGCTTAGGATCTATCACTTTTACATAGCCTCTGCATAGGATCATTGAATACCCATCAGTGGTATGGTACCCAGTCTCTAATGAAGAGATGACAATGGCGCATGATGATCTCTTCATTAGTTATACATGTTCATTACCCATTTTCCAGTTCTCTGAAGACCATAATTAAAGGGGACCTGTCATCAGGTAAAAAGTGGTCATTATTTGTGCTTCTTTTATTCCCACTCTTCTCCTGAGTATTCTACTTTTTTCTTTTTTAAAATCTGCCATACGGTTCCCGAGATATGGGCTTTTTTATTTAATGCTAATTCCTTGGCTTTTTCACAGGGAAATTATGAAGCAGGACCTGAAGACACGCCCCCAGAGAATCATGTGAGCCTATGAAAGACAAGTAAATAAAAAGGCTCATATCTTTGGAACCGTATGTCGGATTTGAAAAAATAAAAAAGCGGAATACTCAGGAGAATAGTGGAAATAAAATAAAGGCAATACTGGACACTTTTTACAGGTGACAGATCCTCTTTAAACTTCTATTTTTATTTTGTGGCTTAGGATCTATCACTTTTACATGGCCTCTGAATAGGCTCATTGAATACCCATCAGTGGTATGGTACTCAGTCTCTAATGAAGAGATGACAATGGCGCATGGTGATCTCTTCATTAGTTATACATGTCCATTACCCATTTTCCAGTTCTCTGAAGACCATAATTAAAGGGGACCTGTCATCAGGTAAAAAGTGGTCATTATTTGTGCTTCTTTTATTCCCACTTTTCTCCTGAGTATTCTACTTTTTTCTTTTTTAAAATCTGCCATACGGTTCCCGAAAAATGGGCCTTTTTATTTAGTACTAATTCCTTGGCCTTTAATAAGAGGGTGTGACTCATAACAACCTGAAGACACGCCCCCAGAGAATCATGTGAGCCCATGAAAGAAAACTAAATAAAAAGGCTCATATCTTTGGAACCGTATGTCAGATTTGAAAAAAGAAAAAGGCGGAATACTCAGGAGAATAGTGGGAATAAAATAAAAGCAATACTGGACACTTTTTACCTGCTGACACATCTTCTTTAAGCTTCTATTTTTATTTTGTGGCTTAGGATGTATCACTTTTACATGGCCTCTGCATAGGATCATTGAATACCCATCAGTGGTATGGTACCCAGTGTCTAATGAAGAGATGACAATGGCGCATGGCGATCTCTTGGGGCATGGTCATATGAGACGGTGTTTGTTAATATCAGCAAAATATTTAATTGGTCCCCTTGAGACATACTTTGTCGCTGGGGGTAGCAGAAATAGAAAACAGATTTTTTTTTTCAGGTTTTTACCTTCATACTCTAAGGCCTCTTTGCTCATATTTTTAGATAATTTTGAATTTGTAAATTAAATATTTGATTGGTAGTGACTTGATTTAACCTAAAGCTTTAAAGGGAATCTGTCACTCCCAAAATGCTAATTAGACCACTTATTTGGGGTGATAAGAGACTTTGGCATTTATAAAAATCATATCTGCAGTATAGATTTTAGTGGTTTAATTGCCAGAAAATAACTTTATATTTTGTATGAAAATGAAGGGGCTCTGGTGCACCCTTGGTATGACCAAGGACTCAGTGCACATTTTTGCCCCTTAATTTGCATACTGACCACTTTTTGCAATGATTGACAGTACTCAAGTCAATCAGCGGCTCTAGATATTAGTTGGACATTTCAGGAGCCCAGTCATGCCCTGCACATGAGGTAAGAGACATAGTGAATCAGGAGAACTATACTACATTTCTGTACCTTTCTGTACATTTCATACCTAATTCCCAGAAATAGGTATTTGCTAATATTGTCATTAGTACATCTACTACATATTGGGATAGGATCTTGGAGATGGGAATAACCCATTAAGTAATTCCTAGTCCCCATGTCTCTTTTCTAATGACTAGTACGATATACAATGCAGTCCCCTTCAGCATTAGTTTTAGAGATCATTGGCATTATTGCACTGGGGGTGCCACTGGGCACACTGGTCCGGCCACAATAAAATACTAGTATATGGTTTCCTACTAGATTGAGAGTGTTAAATCCTCACTGGTATCTTTATACTTCAAGAAGTTAAACATTAAAAAAGGAAAAAAAGCAGTGTGTGGTCGTAACCATGGATACCTAAGGTCCTGCAACGCCCTGCACATAAGGTAAGAGACATAGTGAATCACGAGAAGTATTGAATATTTCTAATTGCAGGCATTTGTTAGTATTATTATTATTCCTCCCACTAAATATTAGGATAGGACCTTGAAGACGGGAATACCACTTTACTTAGTTGCTTGTGGTTGTAACCATGGATACCTAAGGTCCTGCAACGCCCTGCACAAAAGGTAAGAGACATAGTGAATCACGAGAAGTATTGAATATTTCTAATTGCAGGCATTTGTTAGTATTATTATTATTCCTCCCACTAAATATTAGGATAGGACCTTGAAGACGGGAATACCACTT
This sequence comes from Anomaloglossus baeobatrachus, assembly GCF_048569485.1. Lineage (NCBI taxonomy): Eukaryota > Metazoa > Chordata > Amphibia > Anura > Aromobatidae > Anomaloglossus > Anomaloglossus baeobatrachus. The sequence goes on along the minus strand of NC_134356.1, from coordinate 45,114,292 downwards.
TACTTAGTTGCTTGTGGTTGTAACCATGGATACCTAAGGTCCTGCAATGCCCTGCACATAAGGTAAGAGACATAGTGAATCACGAAAACTATACTATATTTCTAATTGGAGGCATTTGTTAGTATTATTATTCCACCTACTACATATTGGGATAGGATCTTGAAGATGGGAATACCACTTTACTTAGTTGCTTGTGGTTGTAACCATGGATACCTAAGGTCCTGCAATGCCCTGCACATGAGGAAAGAGACATAGTGAATCACGAGAACTATACTACATTTCTACTTGGAGGTATTTGCTAATATTATTATTATTACACCTACTATCTTAGAGATGGGAATACTACTTTAATTAGTTGCTTGTGGTTGTAACCATGGATACCTAAGGTCCTGCAATGCCCTGCACATAAGGTAAGAGACATGGCTATATTAGGAGAACTATACTATATTTCTAATTGGAGGTAGTTCCTAATATTATTATTATTACACCTACTACATATTGGGATAGGCTTTTGAAGATGGGAATAACCCTTTAAGTTTTAAATCGCCCGTTTGGAACGGAATATTTGCAAAGAAATCCTCTCTATAACTTAAGCTCCAATAATAAAGTTGTGTACAAGGGTGAAAAGATAATGTGATGTATGTTTGTTGGCTTGGTAAAGGCCGCCATTTGTAGGAGAAAGCCATTGCCCCTTGGCCCCTTCTCCTGTATATATATATATATATATATATATATATATATACGCGCCATACTGAGGCAAGTAAAGGGTTTTTCCCCCTCTCTCTCCACATGTTCGACTTATGTTTCTGTTTCTGTTTTTTTTTTTTTCGCTGGCGACAATGTGGAGCCAGTCTTTCCGTTCATCTCCGAGCAGCTAACAACAACACAAACAGTGGCTGCCCCTCTCTCTCTTCTGTGCTGTGTGTTTGCTAGGCCCGAGCTGGGATTTATAGCAAGGAATCCGCTCCTCTCAAGGGCTAATTCATGCCTACCTACAATGCCACTACTGAGGGACAAAACTACAGCTCCAGTGTTCTCTCAGGTTGTGTTCTACCTCGGCCTCGCTGCTAACTTGTGATTTACAGCTCGGCACAATCGCCGCTTCTGCACACTCCATTAAACTCACAACGCATACAGTTTTCCTCAATTAATTCCGTCATAAATCAAAACAAAATCTGCTTCTTCCTTCTCTTATATTCATTCATATTTGGATTTAGCTTTATTTTTTTATGTTTAATTTTTAATATTTATTTTTTATCATTTAATTATTGTTATTATTATTATTATTATAATAATTTTTATTAGTAGTAGTAATTTTTTTTAAACTTTAATTTTATTTAATATTATTATTTTATTTAGTATTTTTATTATTATTATTATTATTGGATTTTTATAATTTAACTATTATTATTATTATTAATAATAATAATAATAATAATAATAATAATCGTGATTATTTATTTTTTATAATTTAATTGTAATTATTATTTGTATTATTATTACTATTATTATCATTATTATTATTATTATTATTATTGTTATTATTAATAATAATTGTAATATTTTTTTACTTTTATAATGTATTTATTATTATAATTATTATTATTATTATTTGTGATTATTTATTTTGTATAATTTAATTTTATTATTATTATATTTATTAGTATTTTTTATTAGTATTTATAATTGTAATTATTTATTTTTTAAAATTTAATTTCAATTATTATTTTTTATTTATTATTATTATTATTGTTAGTTATAACTGTAATAATTTAATTTTTATAATTTAATTTTAATTAATTAATATTACTATTAATATTATTATTATATTTAATATTACCATTATTATTATAATTTAAAATTTAAATGATTTAATTGTTATAATTTAATTTTAATTAATATTATTATTAAATTTATATTTTTATTATTATTTTTATTTTAATAACAATTATTATTATTATTTAATAAAAAAAATATTTATTACTTTATATTAGGTGAACTTATAACTCTGGCAGGCAGGACCCTATGTTAGGTGATCCTAATACCTGTGCTGCCATATACCGTGGCGTAGCACACAACAAATTAACCCCTACAGGACCAAAGGCCTCAGCGGCGCAGTAAAGGCCTAAAAAAACGAGTTATGTAGCAAATTTTTGGCCTCCCCCCCTGCCTTCTGTAGCATCAATGCACAGGCTAATTGCTCTCAATTTACTGCTCATAAACTGGAGACCTACCTCCAGTTTAGCTCTGCTCCTAAGGGACCGGCCTGTAAAACTAAAGGGGAAAAGTGGCGGTCCGGGGCTCATGTCATTAAATAAAATAGAAATGACTATTAAAAATAAAAAAAAAAAGAGGCATTCACTCCTTCTCGTGATTAAAAATAATCACATTTTGAGCAGGTACGATAAACCGTGGCCCCCGGTAATAATAACGCGCGGTTACTTCATTGGAGTAAACCTATTATTAAAAATCGTATAAAACACATATGGTTCACTTTAAAGAGAGTTTTCATTGTTGTTTTTTTATTTACGCCAAGTCCGGTTTTGGTTTTAAGGAATGAAAACACATAACAGACTAATTAAGGATAAGATGTAATACTGGGCTTAACCTGTTGACAAGAGGGGGCGCTCTTTAAAACTTTTTTTGAAAGTTAGGCGTTATGACCAGGACTGCATTACAACAAGCAAAGTAGGGCTCGTGTTTGCCATATCATTTCTAAAATGATAGTGTCTAAATAATACATTCATACTGTATCCAAATAATACAACTAAATAGTGCTCATATAAAAGTCAACACCCCAACAAATTAATTTTTTGTCTAAATAATACCATACAATGCCTAAATAAAACTTTTATATAGTGTCCAAATCATATGACCATATTTTGTCAACACAATACCGCCATTCATTGCCCAAAATAAAACTACCATTCATTGTCCAAATAGTACCACCATACAATGCCTAAATAATTCCTCCATACAGTGTCCAAATGATACAACCGTATATTGCCAACAGGATATTACCATTGCATTCTCATCGAAAAACACCTTTCATTGTACAAATAGTACTACCACACATTGCAAAAAAACCTCCTATATCAAGCACATCAATGTCCACATAATACCACCATGCAAAAAGCAAAATAATATCTTAATTCACTGTCCAAATGATACAGGTATATATTGTCCAGTTGATACCACCATTACATACCCTCCAAAAGCACTATTTATTGTCCAAACAATACCGCCATACAATGCAAAAATAATACTCCTATATCTAAATATTACCACCCTGCAATGCGTGACTAATAACTTCATTCAGTTTCCAAATGATGAAACAAAATTTTGCCAACAAAAAAATCCGCCATTCAATGCCCAAAAATAAAACCGCCAGACAATGCCTTAATATTTTCTCCATACAGTAACCATATGATATAACTATATGTTGCCAACACAATACTGCCGAAAATCACCATTCCTTGCCCAAATAATACCACCATACAATGCAAAAATAATACTCCTATGTCTAAACAATACCACCCTGCAGTATCTGAGTAATAACTTCCTTCGGTACCAAATTTTGCCAACAAAAAAATCCGCCATTCAATGACCAAAAATAAAACCGCCATTCACTAGCCAAACAATGACTTACTAATTGTATTCAAATTATATAACTATATATTGCCAGCACAATGCTACCAAAAAGCATCATTCATTACCCAATAATAATACCGCCATACAATGCAAATAAAAAATACTCATATACAGTAAACTTTAAAGCAGATGTGCTGCATTATTTATCATGATATTATCACATATATCCCAATGGTTATAAACATAAAAAACAGAAAAAAAATCTAGAGCAAAAAGATAAAAAGTATGAAAGCGTAAAACCCTGCACTGGTTTGTAGATTATCAGTAATGGAATCAATCGTCGCTACAAATGGTGGTGAATGGGTTAAATTATTAAGCAGCCGGACCCCCTTTTTTTTCATTCCTTCCCAATGCGCAAAACCATGTAGTGACTAATCAGCAACAACTGAGCCGGCTGGTACGTGCCCTGACTCCTGGAGAGTTAACGACAGCGATCTCTAATAGTATTGATCAGGAGCTGCTCCTGATTTAATCAGTTGGAGGCCTGCGGGGAACTTTACCATAGGTTGGCTGAAAAAAACAGAGAGCTGTCAATCATGGAGGCATCAGCTGTTGCATCGAGTGTTCGGTCTGTTTGCACTCTCACATCGCCGGGATGTCTCTCTGCACATTTTTCCAATGTTTCCTTTTAATCAGTAGAGAAAGATGTCCATACAGGTCTCTGGAGGTAAATTGTCACGACGTGTGAAGGTATCACAAGGGATCGGGGCTCCTAATCTGTCCCTGATCCCAGAGATACCTCTAATGGTGAAGATGTCTGAGCCGCCTTCCTCGCCCTACTCCTGGACAGCCTTAATCTAATACTTTTTTGTATTAGATTAGGGCTGTCCAGGAGTAGGGTAAGGAAGGTGGCTCAGACATCTTCACCATTAGAAGTATCTCTGGGATTTTGATTTAGATTAGGGCTGTCCAGGAGTAGGGCAAGGAAGGCGGCTCAGACATCTTCACCATTAGAGGTATCTCTGGGATTTTGTATTAGATTAGGGCTGTCCAGGAGTAGGGCAAGGAAGGCGGCTCAGACATCTTCACCATTAAAGGTATCTCTGGGATCAGGGACAGATTAGGAGCACCGGTCCCCTGTTATACCTTCACACGTCGTGACAATTTAGCTCCAGACACCTGTATGGAAGTCTTTCTCTACTGACATATCTAAGGGGGTCTTTTTTTTATGTGGATGCTATGATATTTTGCTTAAAAAGAGACATTGGAAAAATGTGCAGAGAGACTCAATAAGGAGAGACATCCCGGCGATGAAAAGGAAATTTCCAGCTCACCTGTATTGGAACATTTTCCCGACAAGAAGCAGACAACGCCCTGTTAGGTGTAGTGAAGAAACAGAAGGGAAAATCCAGCTTCGAATTGGTAAAAAATGGCTTTATTATAGAATATTTAGGCTAAAATCCAATACTCAATTTTTATGAATAAAATTCCCAAAGGAAAAAATATAGGACTGTGGATCAATCCAAGGCTACGCGTTTTAGACGAGATATCATTTGTCAGAGCTTGGTTTCATTTTCTGGAGATCTAATCTTATACCCCCTCTCCCCAACCCTAGGGAATGGCCGAGAGAGGAGTGGTTGAGCCCACAGATATGGACAAATGAGGGAACCAAACTCTATCACACAGCTAGTACACACAGAGATACAGTATAAGACAATATGTTATAAGGAAGAAATAAAGAGCAGGGAGGAAATAACTAGACGATGAGAGGCCATCTTCCCAACCCCAGGGGAGGGCTGGGACAGAAGGGGTTGAACCCACTATATATGGACAAATTGGGAAGCCAAACTCTATCACACAGCTAGTACACACAGAGCTATCAGACAATACGTTATAAGGAAGAAATAAAGAGCAGGGAGGAAATAACCAGACGATGAGAGGCCTTCTCCTTAACACCGGGGGGGGCTGGGACAGAAGGGGTTGAACCAACAGATATGGACAAATGGGGAAATCAAAACTTTATCACACAGATACACGAAGATACGCGATAAAGAGGAAATAAAGAGCAGGGAGGAAATAACCAGATGATGAGAGGCCCTCTCCCCAACCCCAGGGGAGGGCCAGGACAGGAGTGGTTGAACCCACAGATATGGACAAATGGGGAAACCAAACTCTATCACAAAGCTAGTACACACAAAGATATAAGACATTACGTCATAAGGAGGAAATAAAGAGCAGGGAAGAAATAACCAGACTATAAGAGGCCCTCTCCCCAACCCCAGAGGTGGGCTGGGACCGAAGGGGTTGAACCCACAGATATGGACAAATAGGGAAACCAAACTCCATCACACAGCTAGCACACACAGAAACATAAGATAATATGTGAAAAGGAGGAAATAAAGAGCAGGGAGGAAAAAAACTAGACAATGAGAGGCCCTCTCCCAACCCCAGGGGAGGGCTGGGACAGAAGGGGTTGAACCCCCAGATATGGACAAATGGGGAAACCAAAACTCTATTACACAGCTAGCATACACAGAGATATAAGACAATATGTGATAAGGAGGAAATGAAGAGCACGGGGAAACCCAGAAGATGAGAGGGTTTCCACTGCACACAAAGCAGCACACAATAAATCACCAGCAATTGAAACACAACAACACACAGACTGGATTAGGAAAAGCTATAGTCGGCATGGGAAGACAGATTCCTCCATCTTAAAAAAGGTGGGGAGTAACTGTGACAGGTCTTCCGCAACATGTGATATATACTGTACATATAGAGAAGAGGAAATTAGAGGGGGGAGGAGGGAGATGAAGCTGCAGTGTTTGCCTCAGCTGTGTATGTGAGACTCATACTGTGATAGGGGAGAAAGAACAGCAGGGAAAAAACTTTTATGTCAAAGCACAGCTATCTGGCTAATCTGGCTAAAGTGAAAGAGACATTCAACAAAGTACATATATATATATATATATATATATATATAAATACAAATATATATATATATTTTTATATATATATATATATATATATATATATATATATATATATATATACTTTTGTGTGTATATAAATAAAAATATATATGTGTGTGTGTGTGTGTGTGTGTATATATATATATATATATATATATATATATATATATACAGTATATATGTATATATTATAAAAAAATAAATTTAATAGTTTCCTTAAAAACACAAAGGTATACACAGATTGAGGGTGTATCATATGGGTCATAGGGGGCAAGGACAGTGGCAGTCTGGGGCAACATGGGCCCACTAGTAACATTGAATCTGGGGGCCACTGATCAACTACATGTAAATGTTACATTCACAAATTTACCGATGCTTCTATATAATAATATAGTCGTTCATTTGAAAGATGAATGATCAGACGCTTCCTTTTACAAGTGTATAGTGCTAACTACTGATTATGTTTAGGGGTAAGTAATGTACTACTGCAGAAGGGCCCACCGGCGGATTCTCCGCTTGTCCTGTGGGCCAGTCCTAGCCTGGGCAAGGACGCCCGTGAAACACGAGTCCTGTTACGATACACAATATACAGGATATGGCAAAATTCTAGATGTTATGTCCTGTGCCCGCTGATGTTCCCTCCAGGCCTGAGTCCTGCGGCTTGGCATATTAGCAATGTTAAATGGCATAACTATGTCTAAAACCAGGATCTGAGTGGTGCAGTTGTAAGGAGTGATAGATTAGTGTGTGAGCGAGCTGTGCAGATCGCTGCTGCAGGAATGTGTGTAATGGCCGATCTAAGGGGCTGTATACATACTTCTCCTGTATAACTTATTTTCCAGAACTTTGCCAAACCTCAGGGAACATTAGCATGGCTAGTGGCCGGCTCCTCTCCACACACGAGTTTTGTCTTCCATGGACTCCTTGTGGTTAGGACAGTTTTTTTGGATTGAATGCATCGCTGTGCAGAAATGGATTGTCCTTCACTCAGGCCAAGGGCTTGTTTTATTAAACCAGGAGTCTGGTCCAGATTTCTAACCTTGAATTTAAAAGGAAACTGACAGCAGATTTTTTTGCTATGTAATCTGAGAGCAGCATGATGTAGGGGCTGAGATTCAGATTCCAGTGATATATCACTTAGCTTATTGGGTGCAGCAGTTGTGATAGAATCACAGTTTTCTCTGCTGTAGACCTAGCAGAGCTCAGAGTGCTGAGCTGTTTATAACCTCATCCACACCACTGATTGGCAGCTTGTAGCGTATAACCCCACCCACATCACTGATTGGCAGCTTGTAGTGTATAACCCCACCCACACCACTGATTGGCAGCTTGCAGTATATAACCCCACCCACACCACTGATTGGCAGCTTGTAGTGTATAACCCCACCCACACCACTGATTGGCAGCTTGTAGTGTATAACCCCACCCACACCACTGATTGGGAGCTTGTAGTGTAAAACCCCACCCACACCACTGATTGGCAGCTTGTAGTGTATAACCCCACCCACATTACTCATTGGCAGCTTATAGTGTATAACACCACCCACACCACTGATTGGCAGCTTGCAGTGTATAACCCCACCCACACCACTGATTGGCAGCTTGCAGTATATAACCCCACCCACACCACTGATTGGCAGCTTGTAGTGTATAACCCCACCCACACCACTGATTGGCAGCTTGTAGTGTATAACCCCACCCACACCACTGATTGGGAGCTTGTAGTGTAAAACCCCACCCACACCACTGATTGGCAGCTTGTAGTGTATAACCCCACCCACATTACTCATTGGCAGCTTATAGTGTATAACACCACCCACACCACTGATTGGCAGCTTGCAGTGTATAACCCCACCCACACCACTGATTGGCAGCTTGCAGTATATAACCCCACCCACACCACTGATTGGCTGCTTGCTGTGTATAACCTCATCCACACCACTGATTAGCAGCTTGCAGTGTATAACCCTGCCCACATCACTGATTGTCAGCTTGCAGTGAATAACCCTACCCAGACCACTGATTGGCTGCTTGCAGTGTATAATAATCACCCACACCACTGATTGGAAGCTTGCTGTGTATAACCCCACCCAAACCACTGATTGGCAGCTTACTGTGTATAACTCCACCCATATCACTGATTGGCAGCTTGCAGTGTATTATCCCGCCCACATCACTGACTGCCAGCTTCTGTTTACAATGTATATTGACAGAAAGCTGCTAATCAGTGCTGTGGGCTTGGTTGTATCAGGAGGCATGAGACACCTAATCCTGCAGTGATAATCTCTTGTTGATAAAACACTGATTTTATTGAAACAGAATAACACACCCTAGTAAGTGACACATAGCTGAATTCAGGGTACCTGCCCCTAAATCATGCCAGCTTCTGTTTACAATGTATATTGACAGAAAGCTGCTTATCAGTGCTGTGGGCTTGGTTGTACCAGAAGGCACAAAACACCTAGTCCTGGAGTGATAATCCCCTGCTGATAAAACACTGATTTTATTGAAACAGGACAACATAGCCTAGTAAGTGACACATAGCTGAATTCAGGGTACCTGCCCCTAAATCATGCCAGCTTCTGTTTACACTGTATATTGACAGATAGCTGCTAATCAGTGCTGTGGGCTTGGTTGTATCAGGAGGCATGAGACACCTAATCCTGCAGTGATAATCTCCTGTTGATAAAACTGATTTTATTGGAACAGAATAACACACCCTAGTATGTGACACATCACTGGGTCCCTGCTCCTACATCATGCTGCTCTCAGATTACATAGTAAAAACCTGCTGACAGATTTCCTTTAAGGTTTTGTATTATGAAGCCCTTAGTAATCTACGTGCCACCATATGGCGCTTCCATAGGCCACTGTATTCTCTCGTAGAAGTGGATAAGTTCTGATAAGGTTCCACAGAATTAGGAATCCATTTTTTTAATTTTCATCGTTTTAGTTTGGATGAACGCTCCACATTTTGGATCCCTATATACCCCCCATTCCCCCCGTAATATTGTCTCCTCTGTACCACGCTACATAAAATAATAGACCGGAGCAAGTTCAGAACGAGCGCCACGGCTGAACCTGCCAGAATCCCAGCGAACGTTTAATTAAAAAGATTGTGAGCCGCTGATGAGCGGGGGCTGCGCTGGGGGAGAGGAGATTGGACGATTTGGCTGGGTTCATTAAAAAGCCAGAGAGTATAACCCTTAGCGGCTTCTGCTATAAAGAGATGGGCCATTGATTTGGTGCACATATCAGCAGATAAAGAGGTCTCATCGCTCCTTGTCACTATGGAGACACAAATGGAGATACTGGTCCTGAAGCAAGGGCCATCACATTAACCCTTACAGTCCCGCCAGTGTGGAGGGGGGGTAAAATGTCAATCATATATCTGCAAAACCCTTAACATGCCCAGTGATCACACTGGGAAACCTAAATCTCCAAGATCCTATCCAATATGTAGTAGGTGTAATAGTAATAATATTAGTAAATTCCTCCAATTAGAAATGTAGTATAGTTCTCCTGATTCACTTTGTTGCTTGCCTCATGTACAGGGCCTTGCAGGACCTTAGATATCCATGGTTACAACCACGCATATAGTGACAGCTAAAGGGTTATTCCCGATATGTAGTAAGCATAGTAATAATAATAATATGAGTAAATTCCTCCAATTAGAAATGTAGTATAGTTCTCCTGATTTACTTTGTTCTTGCTTCATGTACAGGGCATTGCAGGACCTTAGATATCCATGGTTACAACCACGCATATAGTGACAGTAAAAGGGTTAATCCCAATATGTAGTAGGCGTAGTAGTAATAATAATAATAATATGAGTAAATTCCTCCAAATAGAAATGTAGTATAGTTCTCCTGATTCACTTTGTTGTTTGCCTCATGTTCAGGGCATTGCAGGACCTTTGGTATCTATGGTTATGAAAAATAGCAACTAAATAACTAACTGAGATGATATGAGTGGTCGTAACCACGGATACCTAAGGTCCTGCAATGCACTGAATATGAGGTAAAAGAAACTGACGTTGCGGATTGTCAAAACACTCCACAGTTCAGTTTGTGAGTAACTAAGCACAGTGGGTAGGAGATTTTTACATATCCCATCCACTTTGCTTGTACTGTAAAATGCTGCTATAGCCGTGTCCCTTATATCCTATTCAGGGCATTGCAAGACCATCGGTATCCATGGTTACGACCACTAGCAGCTAAGTAACTAACTGTGACTATATGAGTTGTCGTAACCATGGATACCTAAGGTCCTGCAATGCCCTGCACTTGAGGTAAGAGACATGGCTATAGCAGCATTTTACAGTACAAACAAAGTGGATGGGATTATTAGAAATCTCCTACGCACTATGCTTCTTTTTTATGCTGTGTTAAGTGACCTGCAGGCGTTTTTCCAATCCGCAGCATGGCAAGTTCTCTTGCGGGTATTGCTCAGTTTTCTGTGTGGATTTTACCCATAGACTTGCATTAGATGCAGAAATATAGCCCTAACCCTAACTCTAGCTCTAACCCTAACTCTAGCTCTAAAACTAAGCCTAACTCTAGCCTTAACCTTAAACCTACCTCTAGCCCTAACCCTAACTCTAGCCTTAACCTTAAACCTAACTCTAGCCCTAAACCTAACTCTAGCCCTAACCTTAAACCTAACTCTAGCCCTAAACCTAACTCTAGCCCTAACCCTAAACCTAACTCTAGCCCTAACCTTAAACTTAACTCTAGCCCTAACCCTAACTCTAGCCCTAACCCTAAACCTAACTCTAGCCCTAACCTTAAACTTAACTCTAGCCCTAACCCTAACTCTAATCCTAAACCTAACTCTAGCCCTAACCCTAAATCTAGCCCTAAACCTAGCTCTAGCTTTAACCCTAAACCTAACTCTAGCCCTAACCCTAAACCAAACTCTAGCCCTAACCTCAAACTTAACTCTAGCCCTAACCTTAAATCTAACCCTAAATCTAACGCTAGCCCTAACCTTAAACCTAACTATAGCACTAACCCTAAACCTAACTTTAGCCCTAGCCCTAAAACTAACTCTAGCTCTAACTTTAAACCTAACTCTAGCCCTAACCCTAAATCTAGCCCTAAACTTAGCTCTAGCTTTAACCCTAAACCTAACTATAGCACTAACCCTAAACCTAACTTTAGCCCTAGCCCTACAACTAACTCTAGCTCTAACTTTAAACCTAACTCTATGCCTAACCCTAAACCTAACTCTAGCCCTAACCTCAAACTTAACTCTAGCCCTAACCCTAAATCTAACCCTAAACCTAAAGCGGGCTTTACACGAGTCAACTTATCAGGAGATATGTCGTCGGGGTCACTGATTTCGTGCCGCACATCCGGCATCGTTTGCGATGTCGTTGCGTGTGACACCTCCGAGCGACTCTGAACGATCGCATATAGGATGAAAATCGTGGATCGTTGACACGTCGTTCATTTTTAAAAAATTGTTCGTTTTGGGGAATCAGCCGACATATTGCTCCGTTTGACACCCTGCCAACATCGAACAACATTCAAACGACCGCCTGGGTCCAACAATATATCATTGATCACTGATGCGTCGCTTTTGAGATCATTACGTGTGACATCAAATAAACGACCTATAAGCGATACCGGCACATCGTTAATACGACCTAGGCGTGTCACATCGCTAACAAGATCGCATACAAAATCATAGCGTGTAAAGCAGCCTTAACTCTAGCGCTAACACTAAACCTAACTTTAGACCTAGCCCTGAAACTAACTCTAGCCCTAACCCTAAAGGTGGCTTTACACGCTGCGACATCGCTCAAGCGATCTCGTTGGGGTCACGGAATTAGTGACGCACATCCGGTCGCTTTAGCGATGTTGTTGCGTGTGACACCTATGTGCGATTTTGCATCGTAGCAAAAACGTGCAAAATTGCTCATCGGTGACATGGGGGTCCATTCTCGAATATCGTTGCTGCTGCAGTAACGATGTAGTTAGACGTTCCTGCGGCAGCGCACATCCCTCCGTGTGACACCGCAGGACCGAGGAACCTCTCCTTACCTGCCTCCCGCCCGCAATGAGGAAGGAAGGAGATGGGCGGGATGTTACGGCCGCTCATCTCCGCTCCTCCGCTTCTATTGGGTGGCCGCTTAGTGACGTCGCTGTGACGCCGCACAGACCGCCCCCTTAGAAATTAGACGGTTCGCCGGTCACAGCGACGTCGCTAGGCAGGTAAGTAGTGTGACGGGTCTGGGTGATGTTGTTCACCACGGGTAGCGATTTGCCCGTGTCGCACAACC